>NW_009193494.1:148121-175456 GCF_000690835.1 Fulmarus glacialis | reverse complement strand
CTATGATTCTATGATTCTATGAATATAATTACCTCTTTGTATATTATCCACCAGGTTTATAGACATATTTTGCTAGTTTTTTGTTGACAGTCTCATTGTTTCCAGAGAACAATAAAACAGTAAAATTCCTAAACTTCATATATATATATATGCAGGGATATTTCTCTAACACTTCTAATGATAAACTTCTCCATTAGGTAGGGTTCTGGTTTGTTTTTCACTTGCTTTCCTTGACTTTTCCCATTCTTAGATAAGGGTGGTGAGAACTGCATGAGGTATATTGGCATAATCAGTAATGCAGACTTGTCTGGACCTCAGGAGATAAGTCTGCACTGTATCAGCAGACGGCACCTAAGAATGCTTTTCAAAGAAAAAAGTTTCCTCTATCTTTCAAAGGGAGCTTCCTTCTGTTGTCTTTATTGGAGGTCAGATTGCTGATCGGCCTCCTCCAGAGTTGGAGAAATTCCTCTGAAGACCTCTTAAATGGCATTTCAATTATACAGGAGGCTGCACTGGCAAGACCATTTTATTTCCAAGCCGCCCCGTGGCTTCTCAGAGGTGATGTGGTTTTGGAATCCCCATTGCAGGTAAAAAAGAAAACACTTTTCTGGCAGTGTCCAACAGAAAATGTGCCTGAAAAGGCATATCTAATTGATTTAGAGAGAATCAAGTGCTCTCTGTAAATAATGTTTGCACAGTGTAAATCTCTCACAAATTACGCATCCAGAGGAATGTGTTAATCAGCAAGGAGTAACAGGGCAACATCAATCTTTAGTGGCCAGTAACTACAGAAGACAAAACATTCAGAATAATTTGATTTTACAGACGTAAGATGTTCAAAATGTTATTTCACAATTTACAGAACAAAAGTAAGTATTCTTGATTTTCAGGTGTGCTGGTGGATGCTAAGAATTTGAAAATCAGCTGATTTAACAGGGGCCCAAGTAAGATCTTTTGACCTCAGCCCGCTTTAAAAAATAAAGCAGCTACTAAGATAGAATGAGATGGATTGAAAATACTCCAGGATTATTCGAATGCCAGACCCCAGTCCGGGTTCAGGCTGTGTGTAAATTTTTTTTGGTCTTTCCCAGGTCCATGAGACATGAATTCTGTAGCATTCTTGTGGGAGACCCTGTATTTCATACCGTTTTGTCATTCTTTCAGAGATCTGGAGTTTGTCCACTATTTCCTGCAACAAAAACCTTGGTAAAAATCGCCCAGAGAACCCCAGTAAAGGCAACTGCATTTTGGTAAAAATTAATTGAGAAGTCTTGTTCCAGCAATTTATAAAAGCAGCAGGTTGTATCTTTATTGATTATGGCTTATTTCATCTACATAAAATAAGACTTTTTGCTGCCTTTGATAATAAAACATTTACCAGACTCTTACTATTGTTACTGGTAGAAGCCCTTACTGTGTATAACTGTTAGTGCAAGAATTAAAAGTTCTGAGCAAAAAAATTGAGGGAAAGATATGAGTGGAAGTTAACCTTTGTTAAGTGTAATTAATATATATGAAAACCACAAAATGTTTGTTTTTCAGTTTCCTATCACATTTTCCATCTGGTCTCTGCAAAGCTTTTAAACTTCCACTTCCTCTGTGCAGTTTTGCAGTATTCCTATTCACAGGAAATAAGAGGAAGAGCTTTATGAGGGATACGTTACAAACAGACTGTATGTAGGTGTTTGGACAAAATAGTTGGGCTTAAATCTGATCTGGTATCAACTGAAGACTCTTCAATGGAAGTGTGAAATTCAGCTTGTTTGTGATCTGGTGCTTCATTCTGGCGCATTGGTTATTTTTTGTACAAATTACTGTTATTTTTTCCTGGTGCTTTTCATCTGTGATCTCAAGGCACCTTATTAAGCAATAATGAAGGTCTTTACAGTTTTTAGACTTGATAACTGTAAATATAACCTGTGTCTAAGAAATGCATCTGTGACAAAGGCCAGGAGTTGGTGGCAGACTTCACTGATGTGCTGAGCCAGGTCCCTTTATTCCCAGTCCAACACACTATCAATGTGTTTCTTCCCAGTGAAAATGAGCATTTCATAAACAGAATGAATAACAGCAAAGCTCTCAACAGCTTGTGAAAATAAGAATAAAGTGATCAATTATAGCTTTGAGTCTTGATTGCAAAGAGATTAGTCATAGGACTCATGAATGTGACAAGAACATAAAGGCACTGGTGGATTGCACTGTTCTGCTCAGATTTCCCTCAACGACAACAGGAACCCCAGATCCCAATAAGGAGAGGGCCTATTACTCACATAGTTTTGTAACATTAACACTGAGGTTATTACAATGTACATGTTACATAGCAAGGCTGTAGAAGCTTACATAGACCCATTTTTTCTTTTTCTTTCTTTATTTTTTCTTTCCGTACTGAATCCAGCTAAAGCCTTCTACTGTGAAATTCAAGAGGAGAGCCAAGCTTCCTCTCTTCTAAACATTCCAAAAGATTGATGAGCTCAAAATCTGTATCAGGATCAACATCCAAGTTTTGCAAATGGCATCTGTCTTACTAATTAGCTGATCGAAGTCTCCAGATCTCAAACTACAAATATAAATATTCCATGACTTTAATCTCTCTCCAGTCCAGCTACAGGATGCTTATTCTGTTACTCACTTCTTACAAATTTTGCTTCTTATTAGTTTTACTTTTCTGAAAAGTAAATTAATTGTCATAAAAGCAGAGTGGCTGGAGTTATTTCATTTTTTCCTGAAAACTTGAAACCATCCATTCACAAAGCTTTCCTCCCTCTTGTACTGTCGCCTGCCTCCCCTTTCCCAGCGCACAGGTAAAACAAAACAACCTTGCAAGATGAGCCTTACAAAGTCTATGAACACAAGCTTGTAAATCTGGCGCGTGAACAAGCTCAATTATTTTTAACTGCTTTTGTGTAAGACAAGAGGCTATGTAAAGAACAGGATGTTTTGAACATCGAACTCTGGTGCATTACCTAATACTGCTGCTACAGATTTGATGTAATTTCTCTGCAGGTGTCAAAGGCATCATAAAGAGCATGCTAGTGGGGTGTTAAACATTTGGCATATATAAGCCCAGTGGACTTACTGATAGTTCTTTTATGAACAGAAATGCTAAGTTTGCAGTTTATGTTATAGACAATTTCAATTACAACACAGACTATTCTTTCAGTCCTTTTAGATTTTATTTTATTTTTAAATGACTGCAGACAGGATACTTAACAAACTTCCGTTTATCTCCACTTTTTTAGGAGATGCGTGAAGTGAGCCACCTTTGTCTTCCCTGGAGCATGGGACTGCTGCATCTTCCTCAAATAGGGAAGGATAATTGCATCCCTCTGTACTCTGCAGGATTGCTCTGCAGCCAGGTTCTTGGTTGCTCATTTTGTCTCAGTCCCTGGGGGAAGTTCACTGATATAGAAAGTAATCCCTCCAAATAATGCAGGTGTCAGAAGTTTGTGTAAGAGGGGGGCTTGGCAGAATCTTTTGTGGAAATTTACGCAACATCTGTCCACACAATGGCTGGACAGTACTGTCCTTCCCTCAGTTGTCAGGTGCATTGGAACGTGTATAGAAGAAAAACCAAAGAAAAAAGTAGATCCAAGATTCTAATGCATGGTTGAAAGGTGGTTATGGTTGGAAATACATAGCATCATTTCTTTTGCAGGCAATTTTTCTTGAGTTGTTAGTACCTGCTGTCTTGCAAGAGGGCACATTGCATTAGTTGAGCCATCAAAGAAAGAAGTTATTATCATATTTTAGTGAGATTATCAGTTGATTTTGTCTTTTTTTGAACTTTTGTCAGGGAAATTGCCCTTTCTGACAATATGCATGATAAACTTGATGTTAAGTGGGTGCACTTATGATACACGTGTAAACAAGGACTTAACTTTACATTGTAAAAACATGGCTAAAACTAAAGCGGAAGAGCACCGATGCTGTGAGTTAGGAGCATGATACTGAGAAGGGCTGCTCTGAAGAGGGACTGCACTATTTGTTCTGCTGTTCCTATCTCTCTCAGTGATTCGTTTTCAACACCCTCTTCATGCTTCACTCATTTTGTGTCCTGGCTTCTAGATACATTCCTCCATGGTCACTTAGCATTGTCTGATATCATCTTACCATCATACACAGTTCTTTACAGACAACTATTATCGGCTTTATGCTCTCTTATTCTCAAATTAGTGCCATTATTGTGGTGGATGAGCTAAGAACTGTGCTGCTCTTGGTGTCCTCGAAGTATCGCGTTTCCCCTGGGCCACTCATTCAACATTGGGTGGGAAAAGTCACATTCCTCACTAAACTCAGCTACTGTCTAATGAGACCCGTCTGTGTTGCCTTTCTGCATGGAAATGCCGGCCGTTGAAAACACCTGTTCGATCACCCTGTTCGTATTTCTGTCTGTGTGAGGGAAGTCCCTGTTGCACATTTACCAGTGCTTTGGCCAGCCTAATTTTAAACAGTCAGTTTTTGAGGTAACTTTTATCCTAATCTTACCATCCTGATTCGATACACTTGTTTTATGTCCATTTTGTCCAGCTGTAAATGACTGTACAAGGCACAAAGCAATGGCGAGAACCCTCTGCGGGGGCTAGCTGGGGCACCGGGCTGGGCACTGAGATGAGAGGAAAAGTGGGAGGCAGCGTGCCTCCTTCAGGTCGACACAGAAGAGCTGGTAATGTCTTCATGCATGGTCTTGTCCTCTTTGGCAGATGCCTGGCTGCTTGCTTGCTGCAGGCTTGTTGAGCTTCTCTATTGCCCTGCATCTCAGGTAATGATCCCCGTGCCTCCAGCGTTTGAAAACCCAGAAATTTATGCATAAGAATAATCACATTTACTTTATTGTTTAATCCTATATGATTACATATGTTCTTTGCAATCAGAATCGGAGCACCTTGTACCTTGCAGGATTGATTTAACCTAGAGGGAAGAGAGCTTAGTGTCCCGTCAATGGGGTGTTAAGGAAAATCAAGTCCCATATATACAACTGTTTGTTGTATTGCCAAGTCTTATGGCTTTATTTCAAATCTGATGATATTTGATGTTTTTAAGCCTTCATTCCTTAAATCAGGGAATACTGCAAGAATCTGAGCATTCCTTTTAAAAAAGTCGCTTTCATACTCTTACAGTGTGTTGGCAAGATTTGGAAACTCACAAATTAGGAGACAAGAAAGGATGCTGCATATACCCTTTGGAAAATCTTATGACTTTTTTCCTGCAGCCTCATGATTTTTTTCAGCTTTGATTTGCAATTTTTGAAAATTTGGAACAGCTGACAATATTTCTGTCCATTTAAGGTGCTGCCATTTAACCCAGATGGTACCCAGAGGATAGCCTCTCTGGCAAAGGAGAGCCTTTAAAATGCGTAGCTCATCTTTTACAGTGCGCGGCACAATGGGACGGGAAGCCTTTGTTGAGAATTTCAGGCGCAACCACAATAAAAATAATAAGTAAATGAGGCATCTCATTCTACTCAGAGATGCTGTATAGAGCTGCTGTTAAAGTGCACATTCGCAAATAAAAGCAGCCTAAATTTAACTATGACTCAATTACACTAAATCTGACCCATTTTTGTTCTGTGTTTCAATTTAACACTTATTTACATTCTTAGACTTGGCGCTGTTGGAAGAGAAGGGAGGGGGAGCAAGCATTTTGGTCCTCAGAATTGCTATTAAAAAATGGTGATTAGGAAAACACAACCATAGTCAGCTTGAAGCTGGGTAGCTCATTTGAACCCACTATAAAAGAAAAGATCATTTTCTCATCCTATTTAAACTCAGTTAGCAACGGCTGTGTAGGCGGCAGGAGATCAGAAATGAACGTCCAACTTGGAGTTCGTACAACTGGGGTCAGGTCCAAAGCAAACTGCCTGATTAGCGAAACAATTTGTATTTTACAATGACAGCAAATAGGTAAATCTTGCGAGCGTCAGGAAATCCTGGAGGATTTTGAATGGGAGTGCTGACTAGTTTGCAGGTTGCACTTTGATTAGAAGGCATCATTGCCTCTGCTTTTTTGTACTCATGTTGCAGGGACATAAACAAGAGTGACTCAATTTGCTAAGGGTATTTATTTCTCTCTCTCTGTCTCTCTCTCTCTTGTTTTTACAATCTACATGTAATGACTAATTGGCTGTGTTTTCCCAGCTATTTTATGTTTCTCTTGCCCTGGTTACAAGTCGTACTAAACCAGTGTATCCACAGGGACCTATAGACAACCAACATTGCCAAATGATACGCAGCATTCCCCTTTCTCTCTAAGTGTAAAACATTTACAAGTAAATTTACAAATGCATTAAGAACATTTCCCCCGTTGGCTGTTAGTGTTTATTTCTTCCCCTTTTCCTCCCGGGAGCGGACACCTTCCAGCCCCTCACCTTTCACACACTGCTCTCCCGTTATTTGCCTCCTTCCCTCCCCGTCGCCCCTTTCCCTCCTCTCCCTCCTCCTCCTCCTCCTTTTCCAGTTCAGCGGCGCAAATTTCTGTTTGTGCCAGTGGGGCGGCCTGGCGAGACCGCAATTGCTCTACCCCACAGATTGACGAGCCCTCAGATGCCGATTTACTGTACATGGCAGCCACGCTGGAGCCGAGGCACATCTGGAGTGGAGTAAGCTTACTCAGAAACAGGGGCCAGCTCCAGCCGGAGCCAGCGGAGCTGAGCGCGGCGCTGAAAGGCAGCCCTCCTGCCTCCCCTTCCCTCCTCCCCGGGTACATTTCCTAATGTAAACAGAGGCCAGGGGGGAAGGACACAGTAACTCTTTGCTGCGTGTTTGTCATTTCATGTTCTTTATCTGCTTGAGGTCAAACTGGAGCTCTGGAAAAACAGAAGCTTTGCTTTTATTCTAAATAGCTGAAAGCCAGCGCTGCTGAAGGGGAAAAAAAAAGAAAGAGTTTGCTTTTGTGTTTATTTGTTCCACTTTATGGTAATTTGGGGGATAATTTCATTATCTGCAGCCAAATTGAAAACAAGCTGTTGTCTATGCTAATGATACCAGCGTATTATTTTATGTACGGTAGGCGTGGAGCTCTTTAAACCACAAGTGGACTGGATTTCTGCGTACAGCTGTACTGCTTTAACTTTTTTTTGGAGTAGCAAAATGAGACTTTCCTTTTATTATCTGGAAACAAAAAAGATTATGGATGGCTGCTTTGTTTTACAAAATGGCGAATACCTTTCACGGCCCAGTGCCAGCCTGCTGTCCCACAAATGCATGTTAGCTATGTTACTGTAAAGAAAAAGCGTGCTCCTTTTGGGGCAGATATGCTGATTTTATAGTCCAGTTCACTGGACTGTTGAATTTTAGTCTCTGTAAAGAAGTGGGAGAGATTTTTGAGGCATTTACTGACTGTCAGCAATCTGGACGAGTACGCTGTGATTCTTTACAAGTTTTATATAGTTTTTATTTCTTCTTTCTAATAGCAAAATGATAAAGTTTGTAGGTCAGTTGTTCAAACGACATTAAAATGATAAACATCAATTTAAAATGGCTTTTCCCACTCAGTATTCCTTGCAACTCAATAGATTTTGCAGTGAATAAAGGAGAGAAAACAAACCTCAGAAGACATTGCTGCTGATAAAATACTGATGCATGCTATGTTGATTTGGCTGTCTTTAAAGACCGTAGTAAAATTCCCATTCAGATGAAAGCAGTGGTTTACTTGGTATGGAGACTGTTGAACAATCTTGCTTAGTAAATCTATGAATAACCCACTGCGGGTCAGCCCCCAAAACGTTTTTGTCTATAGGAGCAGAAAATCTTTGATCACTGTATGGTTTTCTAGGGATGTTGGTTCATTGTCTCCCCTCGGTTCACAAGCCATGCTCAGTATTTTAGCCTTTTGGTGTATTAAATTCTGACCTTCCAGATGAGTGGGTGGCTCCCATGACTCTCGATGGAGGCTGGCCTATCTATCACGTAGGACAATTTGGCCTGGGCAGCGAGTGTGGCTGGGCAGCAGCTCTTGTACCATGGTAGTGCAAAGTTTCAGCAGTGCATTCCCCCATGGGCCTCTTATGATTGCTGTTGTATGTTCTGTGTTGATATGCCATAATACTTGTACAAGCGATAGCAATATAGGTTGCATACTTCTGTATTACTGTTTTTAATGAATACTATTTTAGTTGATTTTAGTAATTTCTTCACAATTATATTTTCTCTTACTTTCCTGGCAATTCAGACTCCAGTAGGAAAGGGCCAAAATTCCTCATGAACCACCTCGCCCAGGTCCCAGCCTTCTCACCCAGGGAAGCACTGGGCATTACCTCCCTATGGCTGCTTAAAACCACGTGAGATGAAATTCAGTAAGGAGGGGACTGACTGCGTGGCAGAGGTGTTGGTCAGCTTGGAAAGACTGAACTGCACATAACCTTTCTGTGCCTGAAACCTGAGGCAGCATCATGGGTCCAGAGACAAATCCTGGGATGGTACACCATTTGCATGATCTAGGTGATTACCGAGGTAGATAAAATGGTTTGTTTGGGATGAAATGATTTATTTGGAAAAAAACATTTCTACACAGAAAAGCTGATGGAACCAGTCTCGCAAGTAAAGCTGTTTGGCAAACTTCAGAGAGACCTTGGCAGTTCACTGAAATCTAAACTTTTTGCAGGGACAGTTGGATTTTGGCTAAGTTTTTCTGGAAGCCTGCAGGGCTCTGGAGGAGTCCTGCCTGGCTGGCAGATCATTGCTCAACCCTCCGACTGCCAGGGTAGAGGATTGATGGCCTGTCATTGCAGGATGGCCCACCAAGTAGTCTACCTTTGAACTAGAGACCTCAGGGCTTCCAGGTTTCGAAACTGGGACAACACTTGTTTTGAAACTTTGTTGATATGTTTTGATATGCATTGGAAATATTTTGATTTCAATGAATTACCAAATCCTGACCCCAAAAAATTTTCCATAGGAGTTTTTTGAATAGCTCTATTCCAGTCTAAGTTTAATGACCCTGAGGGGGAAAAAAAAAAGGTTTCTCCAAAAATAAAGTAGAAATAAAACAGAATCTAGTGAATGAGTCTGAAGCAGGGTTCCTCTGACTCTACTTACTGGACATCCCTGACTATAATCCCACTGGTGTCCTTGGACCTCCAGTAGACTGGTCTGGGCTCAGTTACACAGTTCTCATCTTAATTTTAAATGCGATATCCTGATAGTAATTGTTTAACTGTTTTTTTTCCTCTTTTCATTTAGCACACATTTGACATTTATTCAACTTGTTTTGCACTAATGCCAAAAGTGTCCATGAAATCTCAAAATGAAATCTTCTTGGTAGATGTCTACGCATCCTGCTGGTTATGCTATTGTGATTATATTAATAGCGTGTTCTCCAACTTAAGCAATGTGCAGGTGCAAAACTCTCATTCAGCAGTACATAACTCTTTCATCTGCCCTTTCTTGCCAGTAGATTTCCTGCCCATATGAATGTTTCTTGTGAAATTTCTGGAGAATAGCTGCTGGGGTTTTGCCAGTTGTAAGAAAACAAATACACAAACATCCCCCTTCCAAAACTCAACAATCTCCCCCTTCCCCAGTCCCCTCTTTTGGAAACTACTACTTTATAGTAGATGGTCTACATCTAACAAAAAAGACCAGTTATGAAAAAATAAACATTGTGGATTAATGTAGCAAAGGTAAAAGTAAAAAATTTACTAGAGCTGAGTAGTGCCAATAACATCACCAGAGCCTGCCTGTGTATTGGTATGTCCCTTTGGCTCGCGTGGGTGCCTCACTTTAAATATGTGTCCATGCCTATCCTTACTCAGTCACTTACTCTGTAACACTTCTTTTAAATCCTATACAGTTATGTTAGATTTAGAAGAGAATTGGCCATGGCAAATAATAAAGAATTTTTAAAGAGGCCTTAATGCAGTGGTTTTTTTTAAGCAAACAAAACTTTGGGACCTACATGCATGCTCAAGCAGCAGTGAAACTGTGGAACTTGCATTCACAAACTGTGTTTATTCCAGTAGGCTTCGTGCTTTGTGACCATCATCCAGAAACGAAGACAGAAGAGCACTTTAGGAATCAGAGAAGATTTAGGGGTTTGAAAAGTGTATCAGTAGGTGTTAGTCTGCAAAAACATATGTGTGTGGGAAAAGGGCAGTTAAACTAACCCAGCTATTAATACTGTGCTTTAAAGGGCAATAGATCTCTTTAACATCTAAATAAACGGAGAAATCTGCCTAGAAGTAAAAAAGGAATTTCCAGCTTCAAGTGTGTTATTTCCTCTCAATGTAATTACTTACAGTATAACTGTTCCATGTTTTTTGCAAAATATGTTATTGACATTTAAATGGTATTTCAGCATAAGATTATGACAGATGTGAAACAGTCAAACACCAACATTTGCAATATTTTTGACACCAGGATAAACTGTTGTAGTTTAAAAAATTATCCTTTTATACTTCCTTTGGCTGCTTTCAGTGTTTTGTTTTGTTAAAGCAGTAGAGGATTCATTGAACTGGAGCCTGCCATTTGTTATTGGCATTTCTCAGAAGAATAAGAACAGTCATCAATTATATATTTTTCCAACAAAAACATATACTCAGTATATAAATGTTGAGATTATAATTCCACCCCAAATATACATGTATCCTAAAAATAAACCACAATAAATGTTGAACTAAGCAAAAATGAAGAACAGCAAAAGAATGAAGTAGAGGAAAAAAGGGGAAAAAAAGTAGAAAGAAAACCACAAGAATAAAAATGCAGGCATTAAGTAATATAGTGGATGTGAAAAAAGAGCTTAAAGATGAAGTTAAGAGAGGAGAGAAAGGAAACTATCCACGAAATTGTTGCAAAAACAGAATTTATTATTACCAGGCAGGTGAAATTCTGATCACAGTCATTGCAGTCAAGTCAGGTGTCCTGAAACACAATAAATAAAACCCAAGGGCTTTTAAATGCCCAAGATTAAAGAAAAATTCCAATGAATTTCAGTGATCATCAAATGACGATTTAATAATTGCATCAGGCCGGACTTTTTTCTCCATAAAGTTTAAATTGTTATACAAATAAGAACAGCAATTTTCTAAAGAATTATCCCCTTCTCAGATTTTTCTGAAGGAAGAAATGAGACTTGGAAGCTCTGAATCTAATTAGCTCGGGATCAGGTTTGTGTTTTGAACCTTTATAATATGAAGATACATTTTGGCTGGGGGTCCAAGCTAGACCCATCTCTAATTCTGTTGTCCACCAACTAAGAAAAATATAATGGACCCCTTATGCAGAGCATGACTGAAATGTGTAAGTCTAGATTATTCCAGTAAGTGAATTTGAACAAACTGGGTACTTTTTAGTAGATTCAGTGCAACCACAGGACTCAGTTGTATCTTTAGGTAAGCATGTACAGCTCTTGTTAATTGCAAAGGCTTGTACAAGTGCAACAGCGGGCAGACCTGTACTTGCTATTTTTCATTAATTTTTTAGAGTAAAGCCCAGTCATAGTGTGAGTATGTTCCTCATTAGTAACAGCACTACTATACTACTTTTCCAACAAAACTTGCAAAATATTACATTACTTTTTGGTGCACTGAACTACTGAACTGCCAGTTCCTAACAGAAAAGAGCTGTAACTGAATCGCTAGTAAAAGGGGCAGGAAATTAGATAAAAGGGTAACACTAGTTTTACATGCCTAAATGAAAAGGTGTTAGTTTTAAATATATAGCCTTTCAATATAGTTTCCAAATCTTCAAAAGTCCCTGACTTTCATTATTGAAATGCTGCACTAAATTAACTGACAGTGCTGCACCACTCTTATGTGTTGCAACGGCTTAATGCATGCAATCAAAAAATACGGTGAAAATTTCTTATATCCTGATAGGCACTGTGGTGTCTTTGAAAAATAAAAATCTTGCATGATTGCAGCATTATTGGATAGACAAAGATTTCTTTTCTGATAACTATGTAACAAGACATTATTTGGAGGAAGCTAGCATTGTAACCAGAAAAATATCCTTGCTCATGCTGCCTGGAAAACTGTGGTAGGAACAGGCTTTTGAAACCCTTATAACAAACATTGTGGGGAGAAGAACCTTTTGAACCTTCACTTCTGGTAGGGAGGAGGAGTTGTAAAAGCACAAGAACATGCGAAGTTGGATGGGAATCATCCCACCTAACTTTAGCCACCTGTGTTAAGAGCGTACCTATTTTAGGTTTTCTTTACAATCAGCAGAGGATGAGAGATCTCCAGAAGGTGAGCCATATTTTGGTTCTTTGAACTGTCAGCTGCTGGAGTGTCTCTCTTTCTCTCCATTGACTGTAAAGGGCATTTAGGGTTCCTACAGCCCACGGGTAGCTGCCTCCATTCGTGCCCATATTTAGGTGGGATGGAACTGAGACTTCCAGTACACACTATAAATGTAGGATATGGAATTACAGAGCTATGTAACAAATGGAGTTCTTAGCCCAGTCTAGGAAACCCCAAGTTAAACTTTTCTAGGTTAACACCAAGTCAAACTCCACTGCTAGAAGGAGAGGAGAAAGAGGAAAGAGAATGCATCCTGGGTGAAGAAATAAAACATTTTCTCAGATGCTTACTCAATAGTATTGTGCTTCAGGCTCAGGATGTTGCTTCATTGTCAAATGGCCGATCTTTCCTTGTCATGCTTTCCTATTGTTCTCCATTCCTTAAATAATCCTGGCTTTCAGCTGTATTTTTCATCCATTTAATTCATTTTCAAACCCCCTAAAAAATAGAGATTAGTTTAGCAGATCAGGAATGAATTAGGAAAAAATGTTACATAATGGACCTATTTAAATTACACAGTTGCTACTTGCCTTTGCATAGTAATAAAGATGCAGTTAATAGCTTCCACTTTATTTAGCCGCTAAATTCTGCTTTGTTTCAGAGATCAACTCCACTGCAATAACTACATTGTTCTTTGCTCGTTAATCACTATTATTTGCTCTCCTTTGAGTTGTTGTGAAGTTTCAGAACATGGGCAGTCCTCTGGCAGACAGATGAATGTGTTGGTCTATTAGACCTTTTAGGCTCTATGATTTAGATGAAGTATTACTATTATAATAGTTTACAGACATTAGTGGCTCATCTTAGGGCTTCACTGTGCGGCCCACGATATCACATCAGCTCTTAGGTAGAACTCCATTGATGTAAATTTGTTCTATGCAAAAGGTGCAAGAACAGCATAGTGCTAGTTATTATACAGTCAGTATTTGTCAGTAGTTTCCAGACCACTATACTTGCAGTTGAATCAGAAAATAATTAGGGGATTACAATTAACATCTGAGGTTAATTTTAAATTTTTTTTAAAAAAATTTGCATTCATACCATATATGCCCTTATGACACTATGTACTGCAGAATGTGGCCACAAACTTATTCCTTGAACTGGAGTCTTGTATCATTACAAGATCTGGCAGTAGGAGATACGCAAATGGTTGTAGACATACTATAGTGTTCTTCAGCAAAAGAGCAGTCCAGTGCAACAGTTGTACCAATACAGATGGAAGTGTTGGAGCAGATTATTCTATCATCTTAATATTAATAGGTATTACAAATTAGAGTGAACAAAGCACCACTTTTTTTTTTTTCTTCACAGATTTTTAACAAAATCTTGCAGTTAATATCTCGTTAAACACGGGAGAAAAATCTCCCAGGCAACTCCTCTTGCTCAGACCTCATAATCAATAAATTCCTGTGGAGCAAAAGCTTTATCTAAATTTCACCAGTTAGGTTCCCTGCTCACATTTTTTGCTGAGTGTACTTGGTACATCTGATGTGCAGTGGTCATGGTTATAATCTCTCTCCCTGTATCTCTTTAGTCTGCCTTTTCCTATGATGGAGCAGCTCCTGCCATTACATGCTTTTCATTTAAGATGCTCTCCATTTTGGTCAAGTGTATTTGCTGTGTTTGCTCTCCAATCCTTAGGGTGGCAAAGAACAGAAAAGAAAAACAGCCTGAGGTGACTTGATTGAGCTCCTACATAGAAAACATAGCAGAAGAACGTCTGTTATTAATTATCATAAAATCATAGAATCATAGAATGATTTGGGTTTGAAGGGACCTTAAAGATCATCTAGTTCCAACCCCGCTGCCACGGCCAGGGACACCTTCCACCAGACCACGTTCCTCAAAGCCCCGTCCAACCTGGCCATGAACGCTTCCAGGGATGGGGCATCCACAACTTCTCTGGGCAACCTGTTCCAGTGCCTCACCACCCTCATAGTGAAGACTCATTAGCAGGACTCCTCGCAATGAAATTGCTTATAGCATTTACGCACCTTTCAAAACCCCAAAATTGGGGTTATCTCTGGGACCTGCTGCACCTACTGAGTAACTCGCAGTCCACCTGGGATGGACTGTGGTGTCCGGCTGAGACAGTGTTGTGCCTCTGCCCAGGGAATTTGGACTCTGGCTGGCAGAAGTCCAGAAATCCGACAGTTTAACACCCAAAGTTCTAGTCTGCTCTTCAGAGTAACAGCCACTGGCATCATCAAGTGAAGCTAACTTACCTAGTCCAGTTATCTCATCCTCTGTGTGTTTATTTGAATTTGTAACGTCCTTCCTCAAAAAAGCTTTTATGAGGGGTCTGTATATGTTGAACTATTCAGAGGCCTTGCAACGGTCCTCTTACAGGGCCATAGTTCACTGTCTCTGAATGCTCAGGAGAATGCACCCAACTACTTGAATATTTGTGAGTGGACTCTGTAACTGCGCAAACATGAGCTCCAATTTAATTAAAAAATTTAGGGGAACATTTATGAACAATATTTGCATGTTCTCCCATCTTCAGTCACAGCTCTGCCTGTATCATTGGTTTAGAGTAGCAGTTCAGACTAGCGTAATAAATAATCCACAGTCACTGAATATGGGTTGTCACTGTGGACGGTTTACTTGGTTTTCTCAGCATTTAGAAATGGTATTTCTCACCTCCTCCACACAAGTCTTTTCACTACCCTGCCAACTTCTTGAAGGGAAAAATAACTTCATTCTAGTTTGAGGTGTTTCAAAAGTTATGTGAGAAGAAGCTTAGCCCTTTTTTTTGCAGGAACATTAGCTCAGGTATGCACCTCACTTCTAAATAAGCTACATTTCAGGAAGCATTCAGGAATGTTCAGAAACATTCACATTTGAAAATGCTGTCGCACCAGTAGGTCACACAGCTATGTCTGTGTGAAGAGCTTAATCTTTGGCAAAGTCCAAAAAGCTGTTGCCATGCTTGGAGCAGAATTTATTTTAGTATCTAAAAGAAGTTATGTGTCTAGCTATCTTAGTTTTCTGAAGTCCTTCTACAGTCAACAGTGTGCAAGTGAGAGATCCTTCCACTGAAGATGCCTGTGGAGATGTCTGTCTCTGCTGATTATAGAAGAAGCACCTGTAATCTAAGCATCTTCCAGTAGATGCTTAACTTTAAGACTTAGGAAGCTAGGTGAGATGAACCCTTCTGCTTACATTTACATACAAAGTTTCTGAAATGTGGATTCCCAGAACTTGACCTTTCAAGCTTAACTTGATATCTGAGCCAGTGACTGAAACCAGACTCCCTGGCATTTCCCTCTGTGCTGCCTCGGTGTGAAAAGGAGCAAGGAGTCACATCCAGAACAAGAACATCTACTTACCATGCTGTGTTCACGTGGACATCAACACTGCAAATCAGCATTATGCAGACAAACTCTTCTCCTTAAAAGAACCACTTATGCTAGTAATTCGTAGGCCTGCCTATTTGCAGCTTTCCACCTATTGAAAGCTGTTCTTTGTTGGTTTAAAATACAAATGGCATTTGCCTTCTCTCCATAGAGAGGTCCACAAGTGACTCTAGTCATCACAGTCAATGATGAGCTGCTGAAAGAGAAACCAGGATTGCAGATAAGTACCCATAGCTCAGCATCAGATCAATACCTTCACTACAGAAATTTGGAGTTTAGCGCACAGTCAACTCTTGAGTTTACTTATCCTGGATTTGATACGTCAGAGTTGGATAGTTTCATTCAGGAGAAACAGAGATATTGCAAAACATCTATGAACCAAGCAATGAACTGAATTCCTGTTTGAAAAACCTGGTACACAGATTTCTGCAGAACACAGGAGCAGTGACAGGAAAGGCACAGCCTAGTGTTTCTGAGTTATAGAAAACATAGTGCTGTGCCAAAGCAGTAGTGTTAGCGGCACATGAAAAATGACCAGTCTACAGTCCCAATAATGCTCCACAAATAATTGGAAACTTTGTGCATGAGTAGAATTTTGGAAGTCATATGAACATAAGAATTACCATATTTGATGAGACCCAAATCCTGCCTTGGCGAACATCTTGTCTTCGGCACTTCCTATTCTCCTCCTTTGTTATTCTGCTTGCATCTCAGTTATGTTCAGAATTCCCAGTAAAATCATGACTCTACTGCCTAAGCATATGGTCAAAGCCATTCTTTGCCCCAAAGAATTTACAGTCTGAAATTGGGAGAATCTCCAAAATGCTGGAGCTTACCCCATCGCCATAAAATGATCTATCTCAAAAGTCCACTCTGGCAAAACATCTTAAGCATCTACTTAAGAGGTGCTGAGTGACCTCATTCAGACCAATCCTTAGGATTAGGCACAATGTTTGTTTAAAGTATTTTGAGATCCTGAGATATGAGAAGCTTTGGAAGTGCAAAGATTTTTTAAATGGCTTAATATGTTTTTGTGTTTATTTATAGATGTAGAACTAACACAGTATAAAATTTGACAGCTAAGACTAGTCATGAAATTTCTCCAGGAAAATAAAAACCTGTTAACAATTTGCTGACATTCATGAAAACGCCTAAATGCTTCCAAATCTGCTTCCAGGTATTCATATGCAAAAATTTGCAGTCTTTTGCATTGCAAATATTAGCAAATGCTTTTAAAATGATACTCGCTTTTCACACACCGTTTATATAAGAGCTTTCGGAGTAGCAGCAAATTGTAGCCCTATTAAATTTCAGTTCACCTTCATGCTGGCACTTGTGCCAAAAATGGGTTTTGGGGGTATTTTATAGACAATCCAAGAGTACATGTCTACCATTGAGGACCTGAATATAAGGTTACAAATAAGAAAATATGTTATTAATAATGAACGGGGGAAATCCTGTCTGCTTTACCCATGTGAACAATTCAGTCAGTTTACTAATCACTTTATTTGAACAGAGGACACTGTGTATGCCATTTCACTGCCTTTTGAATTTCTCTATTTATGTGTGAGGAGTGCAGCAAATAGAAAAAAAATAAACAATTCACTTTGGAGTCTTGGGTTAATTATCAACTTTGGATAACATTCTGTTTAAGGCAGCCATTGAATTTTTCAGGAATAATTTTTTTAGACAGCAGCTTTTAATTTTGCAATCCTAATACTTCTCTATGGGTTTATTTCTAGGGTATTCATCCTAGTTTAAATTTAGCCATCTGGTAAGTGTAAGCACAAGTGGGAAGTGGAGAGAAAATGTTACCTTTTTTTCTTTCTCTTGTGTATAGAAAGTTTGTCGAGCCTATCCTGGTGAGTCATGTCCAGCAGTTTCTATAATTTAGTCTCATTATTCATTAATTCACTTGAGATTATAATGTTTTTTGATCATTTACAGTTTTGCTTCTTAACGGTTCTGCCATCTTACTCTAAGGAACGCAGAACTGGGCCAGGCAGGGAAATAGGAACATTTGCAGTTTAGTAACATAAAATGAATTCATCTGGAAGACTGATTGTTTCTCCTTATTTCCCCTCATTAGTACCCTTTTCACTCCCTTTTCCCCATCCTCTCCTTCTGAAGTTGAGCTTCCAGTCCTATGGATCCCTGGGAGATTCAGTGAGGAGGAGGAGGAGCAGCCCTGGCACCCCTGTATACAGCTCCTGCATCCCGGTGCTCTCTTTGGGGACAGAGGAGGTGGCAATCACAGCCACCAGAACCAAAACGCACTGTCTCCTGATGGGTTATTGTTCATGCCTGCCTAAAAGTTTTACCACAGCTTGAAGTAGCCTGGGCATATAAAGTTTAGCTTTACTCCTCTGACCCTGGCTCTTTCTCTTCCATCTGCTCCCAGGATCTGCCCTCCCTTTGGAAATTTCCAGGAGGAATATGATAGTAGGGGTTGCCTATACTCTGTGTATAGTGTCTCTTCATGTTACCGTAGGCCAAAAATCAAGGCTTTGTCTGCTTTAATTTATGCCTCTTTCTCCTTCAGCTGGAGTGAGGCTTCTCCCGAGTCTGAACCTACTGCAGTTTTGTGTCATCTGCGGCCACCTTTTGATCTGCTCTAAACCCAGTCGTTCCGAGCAATGCAGTTGTGCCAAGCAACTCCCTCAAATGTACTGGGAAGAGCAAGGAAATTAAAAGAAAAACACCTCTGCTACTGCCTCACAGAACCTCTTTTCCCTTCCCCCGTCATTTCTATAAACAACATTCGATGAGGAAAGTGGGAATTTGGTGTGGAGAGTGGGAAGAAAACATCAGCTCGGAGGAGGTGGGGGAAACTGGGAAGAGAGGAGCCTGGGGGGCGGGTAGCAAACTGGAGCCTGGGGGAGACTAGCTCTGTCTGGAAAAATAGAGTACGGAGCTCCCTGTGGCTGAAGATGAGTCTTCGCTGCCAGTGGGCTTGGTGGCCCAGGCTGCCTTGCCAAAAACTGAGAGCATGCAGTTGCCTAAGGAACATTGTTAAATCAATCTTATAATTTTCTGTTTGTCCAAGGTATCTTGTTTATTCTCCATTATTTCATCTCCAAGGGTCTCTTCCACGAGGGCTTGAAGGACACTTTAATTAACAGCAGCAGTAACGGGTGGCAGGGAGGTAGCAGCATGTGTCTCCTTTCCTGCCCTGCCATTTCTTCGGTCAAGGAAGTCACTTGCGTTTTCTTTCATCATTCCTTCTCCTCCTCTCTCCCTCCCCCGTGTCCCGACTCCCTGCCCTGATTCAAGAGCTTGAAGGTCTGCTGGTGGTAGCCGTGGTGGCTGCAGGGAGGAGGGAATGGGGGAAAAAGCAGAGGGAGTAAAATAAGTGTCAAGGAATTCATTGTCTGTTCTCCACCTGTTGTTATTCTGGTCCCAATCAACCTGCTAGCCAGGCTGGAGCCAGTGGCCATCTGGAAACACTGCTCTGTTTATAAACTTGGCATGAAGCAGCACTCCTGGGCCCTGACCTCCCACACAAATCTGGAAACAATTAGAGCAAGATGATAGGCAGGCAGGCAGGGAGAGGAGGGGAGAGAAAAAGAGCGCGTGAGAGAGGAGGCTGCAGAGAAGGGAAAAAACAGACAGAGAGAAGGGGAGCGTGGAGAAGGTGGCAAATGTTTCTGAGATGCAAATATTTATGCCCACCTTAAATGACCGCTGGCTCATTAATTATTGCCCTTGCCAAAACAGCTTTTTTTCCATGAAGGCTAAGGCATGCCTCTTTTGCCTCCCCCAGCAACACAGGTTTTCCAAATTATATTTTATGTTTTACGCTGCTAAAAGTTTGCCTTTACGACTCTTAGGAAATTAAGATGGATCTGTTAGGTCCACACACTCAGACCCATACATGTTCTGTACTTGGTGGTATTGAAAACCGGAGTCCAAATTTTGCAGCTCCCGCCCATCTCTACTAGGAGTAATGTCTTTCTCTGCTACTCGTACACCCCGGCACGCTGCTTTCCAGAAAGGACGGCTCCCAGTCTCCAGCTCTCCTGAGTGTGGGAGTCATTTGGGCTCAATGCTCTCAAGCCTTCTCCCGCCCCACCCTACCCACCCACTCTTCTTGCAAGTCATCATCATCTTTACTGGGAAGGCTGTGCTTTTCCTGGTCAAACCAGACCTTCAGTCACTGGGTTACTCCCTAGCTCCTCTTTGGATTTTGGACCCTTTCCCAGCCCTGCTCTTGCTGTGCAGGTAGGCAGCCTGCCCATCACTAACCTGCTCCAGTGGAGCCTTAAGGAGAGCAAGGAAGAGCCACAGCTCATCATGAAACAAAACCATGCGTTTCCCTTTCTGGATACGTTGTATGGGCAATCCTGTCCATGTTCTGGGTGGTTTTAACGTAGCTAATACAGATGCCAGTGTGTTAATTCTCTTCTCACAATGTGTCCTTTCAGTGTGTAAGAGCTGCAAGAGCGAGTCCTGGACGAGACAAGCCTGACATTCATTTCTGCTGGCATGCCTAAGGGGAGGATCCCTTTTGGCTCACCTGACAAATCTGTTGCTTACACATCCTGAGAAGCCAAGTGTTGTGTTTCAGGTGCAATAAAACACGGCTCCTTCCTGGTGTGCGGAGCTGCTGGTGGTGACATTGATTTTCTCTCAGAGTGCATCCAAACAGATCCCTGTACTGGACCAGGTATGGCCCTGGACGGCCACGTTCAGAGCTGCTGCTGGGGCAGCAGGACCTGAGCCGGCATAGCTGAGCATGTGGTATAACCCACACCTTTTGGTTTCCTTGATCTTCTTCATCCACTAGCCTTAGGCCTGGACTAGTGTGCCTTGCTCATGAGGTACATTAAAGGTTTATCTGCCCTGTAATTCTGCCATAAAAAACTATAGCTCAAAATGCTGACATAGGCTTTGATGGACTCGCCTCTGGTGCGGACATCAGGGCAGCCTTTGGCCCATCGGCTCTCACCGGAGTGAGTGGCTTGCCTCAGCTATTTTGTGCTGGCCATGATACAGGCATGGCCCAAGTAAGACCAAGACAACTGATAATGCATGTAATACCAGCAGCTGTGCAGAAAAGGAATGATCAGCTGCAAGGTGAGGGCTGTTTGCATTTTATGGCTCCTAACAAGCGGTGTGTTATGCAGAGGTCGTTGTGGTTTGATGGGGGAACCATTCTGCATGCTATGGGAGGCACATGGGATCCACTCTGTTCATGTCATGCTGTATAACAGTATCTCCATGATCTCATGCTTATATTCCCTCAAATGATGAGCTATCACCATTGGATACATTCTTATAGTATCTGTGGTCTAGTTCTTTGGGGTGCTGGAAACCTTCTGAAAAGTACTTAAAAAGACTTTTCCTCTCCAAGGGAGTTCAGTGGTTCAGACTCATTAATCTGAATGAAATATTGCTATCATAATTAGTACTAATTGGCAGCTTTGTTTGCAACCTCATCAGAGCCAGTGATTAGCTAAACAGAATGAGGAGGCTATAAATGCATGTCTATTCTATAGATAAATAAAGGACCTTAAGGTCAATTACTGCTACACCAGCACTTTTCAGAGCACTATGTTCATGTACTGCCTCCTTCCCTTACCAGAAATTTGTGTTTCACAACAGCTGGTTACTTTTCTCAGATTTGCAGTAAGCATCAAGTTATTACGTTAATGTCTGGTGTGGCTATTCCTATGCTGATCCACTCAGGAATGCATTTTGTTTTGACATGACCTTGGAAACTTAAAGGAATACAAAATGCACAACATGTAGGCGTGTAAAAATAAATACAGGGAACCCACCAGACATGAATAGCAAGGAGGCTAGAAGTAATTCAGCCATAGGGCTAAGAAACAAATGGTTTCTTTATGTGGCTCTGGCTGTTCGGTAGCTGTACTTCAGAGCAATGTAATGGGTTTTAATGTTCATAAAAATGTTCAATCTGGTAAACCAATTTTTAGACTCTTACACAGTCTTGTTGAAATTGGATTCATTTGAACTGTAATATAAAATATTATGTTTACTTAACCCTTGTAAACTGATCTCCTTTGTCTTCACAAACTTGCTGGGCAGTTAAGGACCTAACATTCCTTCCACAGTTAATAAAATTTTGCATTTTTCTCTCTATTCATAAACTTAATTACAGTCAGACCTGGTTAATCAACATCAAACTTTTTTAATGCTCATTCTTTTAGATAGCTTTTAGTTGAAAAATAAATATGAAGGTCATGCATTGAGTCTTTGTATATTATTAAGGTTCCTACAGTCTGCTTGGATTTTCTGTGTGTGCAGCCCTGCAGATAGTGCAGTGTGCATTGACTGAGGTCTGCTTGTACCTGTGATGCAAGCTTTGAATCATGTCAGAGACTTTGCTCTTTATAAAAGGTGATAATCCATTTCTGTCCTCATTTTTGACTGAAAGTCCCGCTGATGTGAATGGCAGTTCAACATTCAAAGCTGCTCCTCTGTTCCCCTCTCTACCCATTTCCTGAATTTTCATCTGTCTCACGCCAGGCCCCGGAGACATTTCATACAGGCATTTCTATGTTACTTGCAAGTGGGCAAGAATAAACTACATTCCATATGGCCATTAGGTAGCCTTTTTGCTACATGTACATTGCATTTCCCAAGGCACTCAGGATTTACAAAAATCCTTGAATAGTACAGTTGATGTTGATCAAAGAGTCCGAGATTCAAGAATTTATGAAGAAGGATTTTGAGGTTTTCTGTCTGAAATTTTGTAGAGGATACAGTGGCTGGAACAGTGTTTATAAATCCTAAAGCTTTTTCTGGAGGTAGCTGGTAGGTAGAAGTGAAATCCCTTTACAGCCTTAAAAGACGATATAATTTGGTGTGCACTTTTGTTAATTAATTTAACAATGAATGCCTGGCACTTGGTCTGTTATGCGTGGATTGTCGAGCTCCTGGGGACCATTTCACCCCACTCTCAGTGTGGAACATTAAACAAAGTGCAAGATTAGAATTTTAACTATTAAAAATGAATAGTGAAAGGACATAGCATGTTGTAACTTCAGCTTTCACCTCAGAACTGATTAATGGCCACAGAAGATAAATGTAAAAGGTCAAACCTATCAATTTTAGAACAAGGAGCAATAACAGAGCTGCCATTTCTTAAGTTCAAGCTTCCTGCTAGTTTAAGTCCTGCTTGCAATGGCTTACGCTGAGTGCTTGGTAAGGCTTATGATGGCACTTTGCATAAAGCTGAATTTTATCAGGGCTAGTTTTCAGCTGTGAATCAGATATGCCTTTGCATATAAAATCAGAAGTTTAGCAAAGCAGCTACCAAAATGAGGCAAGACAGTATGAGACCCCTTTGTATGCCTCTATGTGTGTTATTTAAGGAAGATAGCTTCACCTCTGATGAAGCATCTGTATTTCATCGGGGTGCTGCTTTTTCTCCAGTTTTGTGACACGATGGATCGGAGCACCAAGAGATCTAGAGCCTTGCTCAAGGTCACAGATCGATTTGGTGGCTCTGTCTCAAACCTAGACTTCAGCATGGCTCCGACTTTCCGATAACACAACCTCTGTGAACTCCGAAACTAAAGGCAATACAAACGACTGCGTATAGTATAACGAGTACAAAGACTTTTTTTTGGTTGTTTGACGTTCTCTTTTAAAACAATATGTGGAGAGAGAGTACATGAAGAGGGACTAGGAAGGGAGTAAGTAAAAGAAAACGCTGTGTTCTGTGTTCACAAAACGGTAACAAGGACTTGTACAAACTGCATTCATGCCCAGACCGTGAACACACAGCTTGCATGTTTCAAAGTCTTTTCTACAGAGCGCCTTGTAATCGCTATCCTCAGCATCCTGTTTAAGAGAAGCTATTAACTACTCGCAGTACTTTCCTTCTATTTTTCGGTAAGATAATATGAGGCAAAGGCCAAGAGCTAACGTCAGGATCTGTCCAAAGCACTTTTTTTTTTTAAAGAGGCCTGTTAGTCGATATTTTTGAAGTGGCAGAAAGGAAGCACCGGGGCAGTGTCCTTCCTGGCTCTGCACAGCTTCCTGCGCGCTTCCCTGCCGGAGCGTTAGTCAGAGCCCTGCAACAATTCATACTCAGCCTCCCACGCCATCGTCTGCCTGGCTTTGATTTTCTGAACTTGTATGATCGGCCAGCCGGTCTGTTCTCTGACTTAACGATGAGTCTACAGGTGGCAGAGCAAAGAGCCAGCAGAAACATCTCCGTGATTCAGAGATTGCGAATGATCTCTGCGTGTGTGTCTCTGAATACACCTGCCTTTTAATGCTGTAGGAGACAGGGTTGCGTAATGTACCCAGATTAAAGTCTACAGGGCTCTTGGATAAACCCGTTGTGGTTAAAAAAAAAAAAATTAGAGGTGACTGATTGCTGACTAAACCATTTTCACGCGCACATTTCTCATATCCCTGGTGATGAACTCTCTCCAAACTTCTTCCCACCTGTTTATGGCTTGGCTCACTGGGCCAGGGACTGTTCCCATTGGCACAAGTGCAAATCCAGTTACCTGATGTAAATTAAAACCAGTTGGGCTACCCGGGCTTCACATCATTGTAGTCATTGTGGAGCCACGATTTGTGAATGGAGTGATGTCTAGCGCCTTAATTTCCTGCAAATGGTGAAGAAGATGCTGATTTTGCCTGTAGCAACAGCTGCTGAGAAAGGGAAGAGCAAAACCTTTGCAGGAGCAGGAGGAGATAACAAAGGCAGTGTACAGGGAAGAGTCAGTCAAAGGACCCTGATTATCTTCGGCTAAGTGTTTGTTCACCGAAAGAAATGAGGGTTTGCAGGCTTTTTGGTTTTCAGTCTTTTGTGGGTGTGCCTTCTATCACATTTCCTTTTTTTAAAATATAACCAGGGTTTTCCTTCTCTCCTTTCTATTCTAATAGTACAACTATTAGTAGCTTCATCTTGAGAGCCAGTGTAGTAATGCAGTCCAATCTTTGTTCTCTCTCTTCACTTTTTAAAAGTCTTTGAGATAATTTTGTGTTAAAAACAAGCACTGCTCTTCTGATTCCTGTTGTCACTGCAGTGAGAAACTGGTTTTTACCTCCACATAGCCTAATGCAGCAAGAAAGGCTAATGGAGAGCCTCTCAAGAAACCACTAGGCTTCGATTTTTCTTTAAGAGGATGGAGGATAGCAGAATTTGGGGAAGTTGTACCCTGCAATAATAGAGCTAACCCTTTGCACGCTACCTTACAGCCGCTGTCGTGAGGGATCATACCACTCTGCACCCTTGGGACAGATTTCAAGGCAAATGTTTAGTGAGAAACCAGATATTGAAGCAAGAGAGATGAAATGTTATGAGGACAAAAGGATTCTGCTGTTATCAGAAACACCTGGGTCCTCGGATCAACCAGGGTCAAAGAAACCACCTACGTTCTTCCTGCCACATATATATGAAATATAATTTAAATAAAAAGACTCAGCAGCTCATAAGAGATCAGAGCTTTTTGCACTTTCTCTGTTACCCTATTATTAGCTTCCCTTGCTGTTTGCAAGTCAGGCTGTATTTGTGCACTTCAGCATGAATGGCTTTTAACAGAGTTTTGTAGATGACTCTTGTAGTTTTGTGAGAATTAACCATTATGTGACAGGAAAACATTAAGAGACGAGTGGATGTGTTGATGTACGCAATGATTTTACATTATTAACATATTTGCTGTGCAGCTGTTGAACTAGATTTGTTGCTGCTTTTTTTTGATCAATTCCTTATTTTCATGTTAGTTTTGATTCAGCCAGAAAACTGCCCATGTTGTTTTTGTACTGGGAATAGTTTATTGTGTATTTAGTGTATTCCCAATGCAGCCTAAATGTTTGTATTGTTATAGTAGCTCTGACATGTTCCTAAGTAATATTATCTGTCATTTGATGAGTGACTACTGTTGACGTAATGCAAACGTGACCTATATTAAAAAAAAAGTTTCTTCCAGCCCTCTCTGACACTAAGGCTTGTCTAGTACATCGGCTTACTTTTGTACTCAGCAGCTGCTTTAATAGCCTTTACACTAAGCCATGAAATGGAATATATCTCGATAAAGTGACGTGACTGTCCATTCTGGTCGTCTTGAACTGGGCCTGAAGTTTCACATTATGTCCCCCAGATTTTTGCCAGGAGACCTCAGCTGCTCTATTTCTACTTCATCTACGCAAGTGCTTTGCTTTTTGCAGAATGTTGGAGACATATGGTTCTGTCAAGTTACATTTGCTGTTAGTTTAGAAGAAATCTGTGAACTTTGTGAAAAACAATGAAGAGAAAACTTGTGGTGCATGGTATCTGTTTTACTGCTTTGTTCACGATTGTGTTATGTACCTTTAGACGGTGGATGGTAACTGTCAAGAAATCAAAGCTGGTTTTTTATCATCATGTATGTTCAGTTTTCATTATTTCATGATAAAATCCTTCAGTACCCCAAGGTACTGACAGCATATATAACTTTTAAAGTATACATTTGTCTTTTATATTACTATTTCATAATCCTAAAGATGTTAACACAAGGTTTCTTGGAATCTTTATTAAAAAATAGCCACTCTGCAGTACGTACATGACTGCCTTTAGTGGTGGTAAAGAATTTCCCTGTATCCTAGTGAAGAAAAATGGTAGAAGAATAGAAAGAGGGGGGGAATTCATCTGCTTCAGCCCTCTGACCCAAGGCTTCTCATCTTGAGTATTTCTGACAGATGCCTGTGCAAGTCCTTGAGCTGTTTGGTTCCTCACAGTAGGACTTCCTGAGTTTTGCAGTTTGCGTTAGTTTAGAGAGACATCCCTGCTACCTTTTCGGTTGAGCTGCCCTCTGCTTGCGAAGGCCCTGGTGCAAAGACTTGTTCTCGAGTTTTCCCACCCTTGTGAGCTGCGGCTCAGCTATGCTGCAGCTGCAGTAAGCCGCTGTCTGCCATTGCAGTTTAAACACCATGTTGAATAAAACTTCTTTTAGGCACTCTGTGTTTTGGTGGCAGGACCTGTTAGTTTCTGTCACGACACGCAACAGGGTCAGTTCTCGAGGAAATGAGCTGAGGTTGGCCATGGTAAGAAGTTAGCTTGAACGTAATGCGAGCACAGCACCTTCCTACAGCTCTTCAGAAACAGAAAAGGGTATAGAGGCCTTTTTTTTTCAACCCACTTTTTAACTTGCTTTGCTGTTGCAAGATAGCAAAACTTTGCCTTTTGTTCTTTGGTGTTTGTAGGTTTCTGCAATGATGTAAAAGTAGTGTTTTTTACAAAAAGTAACAGTTATCATGCTTGTAAATCAGAATAATAAATCATGAAGCTTTTTTTTTTTTTTTGGTGGGCTATTTCTGCCTGAGAGTTGCATTCCCTGTGCAGTAGAAAGAACATGTTTCCTGACCACTAAACACCTTTTCCGCTTCATGTAAGTTGACACCTGTGTTTGCAGCACCAGAAAAAGTGAAATCAACCAAAAGAAGTCAGGTTTTGTTTTTTAAATGGTCTGTAGGGCACAGATAATTTATGCATCATCATCATCAGGTTACATAGGAGTTTTGTTTCTTTTAGCGCAAACCGATTTCTTGAATGCCAAAATAAAATCCCTATTTCCAGCAATATCCAGGTCTTTCCATTTTGCATGTGCTGTCTCAGGAGATCCTCGTTCATGGAAAACTGATTGCAGGAGACACACATTTTCCATAAGTTTTCTGCTGCCTTGTACTTCTTTCATCCATGCTCCTTAAACATACATTCATTTATAGATTGTTTGTTATTTATTTCTCAGGCCATAAAAGACTTTACCATAGGTGAG
>NW_009193494.1:143681-148103 GCF_000690835.1 Fulmarus glacialis | reverse complement strand
TCTCAGATATATAGAGGGTTGTATTTTATGCCATTTTTCACTCATTAAAAGGAAAAGATTACAGTGCAGTTGTGTGAAGACTGAGAGTAAAAGTTATTCCCTTCTGCTACCTGTTTTGCCGTCCCCAGGGTGATTCACCCTCAACCCCCTCTTCCAATGCTGGAGCCTAAAGGCACAAAAGAGGTGGCCCCGGGCTGCAATACTGGAAGTGGGCTGGAAGTGGGGAGAAGGAGCATTTCAGGAAAAAGAAATTACTTCACCAAAACCCTGTTTGTGAGCTCTTAAACTGTTTGTGTTCTGGTCAGAGCTTGCTCCTTCACAATCCAGATTCTCCCCTGGCTTGGTGCTGCAGTGAAATCATACTTCTGTGCTTCTGACATTGCAGGCTGTTGCCAGCATAGAAATGATTGTGATAGCACAAATCCACCAGGGATGGGCAAACGACTTCAATAAAAATAGCAACTGCCATGAACCTCAGCCCAAATTTTGAACTCTCTCCCCCCCCCCCCCCTTTTTTTTTTTTAAGCTAACATGATTTCAATAAGTACCTCCCTGAAATTAATCATGTGGACTCTACAGTCTTGGCCGTCTTCGCTGATCCAGCTGCTGTCCTCAAATCTGACAATTTCCAATGCTTCCCTTGGGTTAGAGGGAGTGAATACATTTTGGGGTATACCTTTGACCTGAGGAATGCATGGGATGGGAAGACATCAGCCAGCTGAGCCCAGAAGAAAACGTGCCAAAACTGAGACTCCCCTGATAAAATATAGCTTGGAGAGGGGAGCTCTTGGAAGCCAGAGGGAAGGAGCCGCTTTAGGTGCGGGGTGGGGGATGAGGAGGGGATAGAAAGATTCTGATTATGTGGGGAAGAATAAATTCAGAACAGAAAAAAGATTTCAGAAGAATTCCATAAACCCTGGAGCATCCAAGCCACACTGCCAGATTGTCTCAGCCTGAAGTGTGGGTCCTTACGGTGAGAGCAAACAGAGCATTTCCCCATCACCTTGCACACTTTATGCGAAAGTGAAAGAAAACAGCGTTGTGGGTTGCAGAGGTAATATATCTTCTGTGTACCCCCGTGGTAGGAAGTTCTCCCAGAACATATAGGAATGGGTGAATGAATATGGCACGACCGATCCCTCATGGGCTCCGGTGCAGGGGCAGGCTGAGCGCTCCCGGGGGAATGGACTTCAACATTCCAAGGCAGCATGCAGCTCAGGTACCCCTTGTAGGTAGAGACCTTGAGAAATCCCTTCTGCTGCTTCTCAGGCCATATGTTAGGCACAAGAGATGTGGGCTTGCTTTGCTGTACCCTGGGCTGGTCAGATACGGCAGTGGCCTCATGGCAGACTCATCCTGGCACAATCCTGGGCTTACAGAGCCGTACAGCTTTGGGGATGCAACTGGCTCCTGCCTCGCTTGGTGGAGTAAGGGCAGAGAAGCAAGGGTCTGTCTCACTATGTAAATGTACCCTCCATGGGTGAGATGCAGCCCCTGTTCCTGCAGTTGTGTGTGAAAACTCAGCTGAGGAGAGAAAATGGGCTTGCAAGAGAAAGCAGCTTGTTTTTAGACGCAACTAGTGCTGGTAATTAGCACCTCTGAGGAGACTAAGGAAGAGAAGCCTGAGTAAGGTGAAGGAAATTTGCAGTTAATGCTGGTGCGCTGGTGAGCTTTCCAGAGCACGGAAGTTTCTCTTTAAGCCACGTACATGCTGCAGAGCAGGCGTGTGGGAAAGGTTACAGTGAATTTGCCCTCACATAAGAATCACTTTAGAGCAAATAACAGTCCCAACATGAGAAAATGATTTCAAGCCATGAGAAGCTGAAACATTGTTCAAGGACTTGTCAGATCTGTTTTCTGCATTTCTTTTTTCATATGTTTAGCTTAGGTAATATTTAGAGTTTTAGGCATTTGGTTTATTGGCCACGGTGTTCACTTTAATCAAACTATCACACGCTGTATGTGCCTTGCTGTGGTCTGTATTGCATGTAATTAGGGGGTAGCTGTACAGTGCTCTCCCAGCATGAAAACTGCTGGCCTTTAGAAATTGTGCTTCTTCATGACTCTGGTGTTTAATTGTATGCCAAGTGTGAAAATGAATCTGTCTCGTATAAAAAATAATGGTATATATGCAGTGCCATTGATCTCACATTTCAAAATATGGTTACAAGCTATACTGAATAAATCCATAGCAAGTACTTCTGAATGTTTTTCCTCTGACTAATGGAGGGTTTGCTTGTGCCTGACAGCACAGAGGGGGCTGCCAAGATGGTGGGGGAGGAAGGAGGCAAGAGCCCAGGGCAGTTCCCATGGGTCTGGAAATAAAAGGAGCCTAAACCTCCTTTTTTTTTTCCCTGGCAGCCTCCTGCTCGGTGCCAGCACCCTCTGTGCTGCCCAGGGAAACTTTGCCCCATCCCTTTCAGCTCTCCCTGACTCTTTGCAGCCATCACAGCTTGCAGGGGGGTTTCACCATGACTGGTGAGAGCGAGGAAGGAGTAGTGAAGGAAGACGTCGATGGGGACAAGAGGGTGGATATTTTGTTAGCCGTGGAGCCACCATCCCGCAGGGACTTTCTGGGCTGCCTGCAGCTGGTGCATCTGCTGGGCTTGGCTAGCTGATGCCGGCCACGTCTCCAGGGGTGTCTTGTCCCTCCCAGGTCCCTGGAGCAGCCCTGTCTCTGCAGTCACAGCGTGCTGGGACTGCGGCTGTGTGAAAAGCTGGGAGTAATGGCTCTTCCCTTCTCCTCCCTCCTTACCGGCCACTGCCAAGATCAGCCATGGGGAGACAGTCACTGCACACAGGCAATTTTCAGAAAGCCTGGGCAGGTCTCACAGACAGATGTGATGAGGACTTGTTCATGCATCTATTTTTCCATTCCGAAGGGTGTCTTTCTCTTAAATAGGTGTGTGCTCACCAGGCGCTGTCAACCGAACACTGAAAAAGAGAATTAATTTCCGACTGCAAAACTAAAGCCTTGTCTAGTTTTATCCATGTTCCTCTTTCTTCTTTCACTCCTGCATACTCTAAGTAAGGTTCAGGTGCTCAATAACCATTTTTCAAGGGGTGGAGAGAGGCCAGCACATTTCAGCGCTCTTAACTGTGCGTGTGAAATTCATGGATGCTAAACTGTTAGAAGTACGCTGTGAGGCCAATCGTTTGTACCTGCAGAGGAGGAGTTTGGTGTTTTAACTGTAATTTAGCCATTACGTCAGGACCTTGGACGTTAGACTGTTATTCTGCTTGGGGTAATTTCAGAATTAGGTCACAGCGGGATCAATTCTGGACCTCCTTCCCACAGGCTGCTCTTTTCCATGTACAAATACCATCTCAGTAAACCCATGTGGATGTTTTAATTGTGGTTGCACAAGTATGCCGTTATTGCAGATGTGTAAATTGGGGAAGCTAAAGCGCAGGCACACGTTCCCTGCCGGCAGCTCTGCTCTGCAGGAGTACTGTGATCAGAGGAACAGTAGAGCCAGCTGAAGTTGGTAACACCATCAGCCTCTTTGCGAGACCTAGCAGAGTAAATTCTTGCCACGTTTTGAACTCCACTGCCCCAGGCATTTACCCGGGCACTCTGTATACTTTGACTAGCGCTATCCTGAATTCAGAATACTCTCCACAAGACAACACATGCATTTGTATGTGAAGGGTGAAATTGAGTGTTGTGAATTATAATCCTACTGTATGCATAGCACACGATTTTTAACGCAGCATTGTGACAGCGAAATTAGGGGTAAACCATAATATACTAGGCTGATAAACTAGAACTCTCCCCATAAATCATTAATCTGGTCATGAACTCTGTATGCTTTTTCAGCTTTAAAAATCATACAAAATTCTCCTTCTCCTTAATGCTTACTAATCTCTACTGATGTCTGCACTCATGCGTGATCTGTAGGTGACAGACACTTCCAGTCCTGGGTGTGGAGCTTGACTCTTCTGGGATGTCTGTATGACTACATCTCTCTTCTCTTTTCCAAAGGTCTGTAATTCATCTGAAAGGAGTTCAGTGCTCCATTACTTACTCTGTTCCTCATCTTGCTTTTGCTTTTTTCTTTCCTACTAGACTTTCTCTACTGTGTTTTATTTATTTCGGAGACTAAGGGTGCAGATTTTGAAATCATGCTTTTTTGTGTATTTCTTTTGGTGGTGTTGAGAGCTTGAGTGCATCAGCAAGATGACCGAATTGCTGAGTGGCTTTGGCACCTGAATCTCTTAATAAATCCTGTTAACAAAGACATTTCTCAGGGGTAGGGTGGAGGGACTTGGGAAGTAAGAGATACAGAGGAGATTGAATAAATGTGCACACAATGTCAGCTCCCAGGGTCTGGCTGATCTGCTTGGCATGCAATTTGAAGGAGAGAGGAAAAAATCACCTCTGAACTTTTCCAGGCCTCAGACTACTTCGTGCTGGGCTGG
>NW_009193494.1:125242-143650 GCF_000690835.1 Fulmarus glacialis | reverse complement strand
TGCTGAACCTGTGCTGGTTACCAGTATGCTCATGTAGCAAGGACGGTGGCCAGCTATGTAGGACACAGTGCTACTCCCTGATTCCTTGCACAAATGATACCTCCTGCTGTGATGCTGAGGAATGCAATGTCACACCTCCTAACAGTTTGGCCCTACGCTACTGTGGCATTGCTGGCCGAATTTTCCTCAAACAGTGCAGCAAGATCTGCTGGGAAAACAGCCATGCTGCAAAGATGCAATGCAGAAGCTGCCACTGAATGGGTTTCCTCCCTGGTTTCAGTAGAACTCCTTACACAGTTTGGGCCAATGATGTTGTGATACATAGAAAAGTGGGTAAGTTTACTGGTGGGGTTTTCCAGGCTAGATTGTATTATTCTCTATTGTCCAAATGAGAAGTAGGTGAACTGCATTTGTCCAAGTTTCTCTCGTTACACGGCTCACTGGACCCAATTGTTCTACTACCCAAGTATTGTTCCGTGAAGTGGCACTGTCTGAAGAGTAAATCATTACGGCACTGCATTGATAGATTTGGCAAAATTCAGCACAGAGTGAGACAAAATATGGTGTGAACATTGTCAACAGAGTCTGGCTATAAATCCAACCCATGGCGACAGTCTGCATTTTGAGTCTTCTCTATCTTTTCTCTCTTTTACAAATGAGTCACCGTTGCCAGCAATACTGTAAAAAATTTTAGATTTGGTACAATTGTTTTACCTGTTTGTTATACCATTTGTATAAAATTACATCAGGCTACTTCGGCCATACCAACAACCCACTGGAAGTTTGAAAAATTGGTTAATATGAACACGTTTGATAGTATGTTTGAAAATGAATAAACTGCTAGGATGGACATTGAATGGTAGAGGCGTCCCTTCCTTCGTCAAAGCAAGTGACGCCAGCCTGACAGCCAGAGTCTAAGTCTAAAAGTTGACCTGAAACTGGCATGTTAAGGGTTCCCTGAGATTGAAAGTATATGTCAGCCTATGGGTCTTTGTGAAACTATTTCTTGGTAGTAAATGTAATTCAGTCTGTCTATAACTTTCTTTCTTCAGCTCTGAATAAAGGTTAGTGGAATGAATAAATGTTAATTTACACAGCTGGACTTGTGTAAGCCGTTTGACATGTGATCACATGGTATAGTGATTATTAATAAGATACACTGATTCAAAACTAGTTTGTCATATATGAAATAGATAAAGACTTCATTAAGTCGCAGGGCTCAGATATAAATTGAAATGGGCAATCATCGCTGTGTGACAATGTTCCCATGGAAGTTCATTAACGTTAACAATTTCATCAATGGTTTGCAAAAGAAAGAGCCCTATGAATTTGGTGCTTATAATAACTGTTGGTGACAAAAAAAGGTGGGAATGATGAATTATAAAGATCGGTCACATTTTTTTAGTGCAACTGTATTTAAGGTTATGTATCAAGAAACATATGTCACTCTTGCAGAAAGGCACTGAGGCTGAGTGGTCTATCTTGGGAAGTAAGAAAATTGTAAAAGTTGTTTTTTTGTGGCTATGGGTTCTCATTTTAATGTTTGGCTAAAAGAGGCAAAACAAAGTATGTGAATGGTGGTATGTGACTGGGCACTGAGAAGTTGCATTACCTCTGTGTTTGGTGGAGAAGCACTGCTACAGCAATACTGTGCCCGGTTCTAGTATTCACAACTCAAGAAGGCCGAAGATAAACTGGACGGTTTCAGATGAAAACAACATTACAGAAGAAATTTTGTAACAGAGGAAGTGCAGGCATTAATTTATTTCCAAAACAGAGGTTGGAGGGTCGCTTGATGATACTCTGAAATATCTACATAAGCAATGGGAATCGTTAACAGTGGACTCTTCAGTCTTGCGGAGAAAGGTATAGCAATATCCAACAGCTTTAAGTTAAAGTCAAACATATATCAAGTAGAAATAAGGCCTGTGTTTTAGGTGTGGATATCTGGTATTAGGGATGAATTATGTTTTTGCATTCTCTATCAGTAGATTAGTGACTTGATTGACATGATCAAGATCCCGACTATTTTTCTAAAGATATACTCTAGTCAAACAGCTGTTGGTCTTGAAGCAAGAGCTTACATTGCAAAAACTTGTGGCCAGGGTTAGGGAAGAGATCAGACTCAAAGACATCTTTTCTAATCTTAAAACAGTATATTTACATCCTTTGCAAGTTTTCTATCCTTGGAGATTAAGAACGGGTGAAAGTACAAACCAATGTGAAGCATTGCTTGGAAATATGCTAGAGATAGTTATTGACAGTCTTCCAGATTTTACTTGGTTGCACCCGCTTTTCACACAGATGAAGCAGGGCTGCAACGAAGTACCACTACGTATTTGAAATCAACTCAAGAGAAAGAAATTTTGGCCATTGGAGATACAAAACAGGTCTTGTGAAGTAGTTGGTGTGATTTTTGGTACAGTGAAGTTCAGAGAAGTTTGGCTAAGACTTTTTTTTTAAGTGTTTTTTGCAAACTGTGGCTTAGGAAATAAACTTTTCAATGAAATTGCAACCTAAAAATGACAAAATATGCTTTAAAAAAAAAAAGTACTTGCATTTACATTTACTCATCTGACTTTACCATAACAAAGGGAAACATACTGTCACTGTATACGTTATTAGAAAGTTCAACAGCAATGAATACCAGAAAACATAGCAATAGGTGGATTTTTCACACTTTTCAGAAGAGTAATAGCTGACGAGAGTCAGAAGATTATCTAAGTGACTTTCTGACAACAAGGTTTACTATACATACATCTTCTTTCATGGAAAACATCTATTGAATATTTAAATTTCTCCCTTGTCCTAAAAATATCCTTTTCAGAGAAGTATAGGAATGTGACTATACGATCATGAGTTTCTACTTCATGTTAAGCAGACTGTGGAAGTGTCTATGTTATTGTCTTCCTTTTATCCTTTCTAACATTCTATGGCAATGATTATTACAGAATATGTAAAAGGTAAAAGTATTTTTATATATTATGAATCTTAAAATATCCTCATGCTTCTCTGTGGTGCAGTCCAGAAGTTGTGGAGTCTTTCAGCGTCAGAAGATGACCTGATTCTGGCAGAGAAGCCGGTGTAGTCAGGTTGAGGATGTGACCCACTACATGCATTTACTTTAAATTAAATAAAGATTTTCTTCTACAAACACAGGATATATCAGCATGTATGTAAAATATTTATACTATCCCGGGCCTTCCCGCTGGCATCAATAGAAGTTCTGTGTATGAGTGTAGGGGATCTTATTCTTCAGCCAATCTCCAGACTCTTACATGTAGAAAATGCTGTGTTTTGACTCAGATTCACAGTGGGTGTGAATCTTCATTGAGTTCCTTGATGTTTTGCTGATGTACAGCGGCAGAAAATTTGGTCTCCTTGTTATTAAGTTCTGTTATTTAGAAGGTAGTAGTAGCATTCAGCATATGGATCTGACCAAACAAGTGGTTCGATGAACACACAAATTAATCAAGTCTGTTTTTTAAGGCATTTGTACCTTGCTATGGACTTTAACGGAAGTATCCTAAGGCTGAAGCATAAATTTCTCCCTTATTAGAGACCAGAGAAACAAGACAGGAAAGAGACACATGAATTCCCTCAGCATGTGAAAATCTTGACCTAGAATCTGTGATGAAGCTCAATTGACCTAGATAGGGTGCTTAGCAATTTAAAAAAGGCCACTAGCTACTTCCTTATTTTGTAAATTGCAGGGGATTTTGCTGTTTAAGTTATTAAAATAGAAGGTTTGTGTCGGCATTGTGCCCAAGATAGTCTTGTATCAGCACAGAACCCAAGGTAGTGCCCCCATAGAGAATGGAGGGAGATGGAGAGAGAGGGACAGACAGGTCCTGCTGGGCGAGGTGAATGTTGGTGGCTTGCCCAGGTCATGCAGATGTCTTTTCATAGAACAGGGGGTCCAAGGGGCACTTCTGATCCCAGACTGCCAGGTGAGCCTTTCTTCCTGACGTTATGCCTGCTCGGTGAGATGACAGCGTACATTCACCATCATTGCAAGCACGCAAAATCTGTGCCAGTGTCCAGTGAATTGTGCCTGCTGAATCCTCCCATAATGTTGCGTTAAGGGATCTCCCCTGGCTGTTATTGAAAGGTAGTAACCTCTTGAATTGTCTCCCATTTGTAACTTGCCATGTGAGTGCTCCTACTCTGCCTTAGGGCAAAGACAAAGAGGAAAGCATAAATTCCTGCTAGAAATGACCGCACGATGTGATGAATCCCTGTGTGAACTCCTATAGCCTCTTTTCTTGTGCTTGATGTCAGGATCAGGATGTGCAGGAGTCTTCTCTGTGTAGGTTTAATACAGGCTGGGGCAGGGGGACAGTCCTGGCTCCTTACGTAGATCTTCTGTGAATAACCAGCTTTGTTCTCTAAAATAATTTGTAAATGTATAAATTGTTTTACCATCTCAACAAGTTTCACTAGCTGCTGCTACAGTTTAGAGTCGCTGCACTGTAGACCAGAACTATATCTGGATCCTGGATCCGTTGCTTGTCAAGGGAAGAAATTAAAGGATATATCAAAGCGAAGCAACATTTCATTTATAACTATTAGAATTAGTCAGCTTGGAGCTTAAACCTGCATACTGTGCTATTACAACTGGAGCTCAGTGGAAATGGGCCTGGGATCATTTATTTACTAATTAACCGATGTCATGGAGTGTACCTTGCCAACTATACATTGCCACATCACCATTCTTGAAAGTCACACAGAAAAGAGCATGTGAAAGTGCTCTGTATTAAGAAACACAACAACATTATTTCCAAACCTGCTAAACTGGCATTATATTCCCTATATTATTATATTTGGCTACTGTTTAGGGATGGAAGAATCAAGAACCTATAATTTAAAACCTTGTAGAATACCATGGTATAAAAACTTTTAGCGCATTTGAAGGTTTTATTCCATTTTGGAAAGTGTTAGACAAAGAGAGAATGTTTTTTTCCTATGAGAACTATTTTTGGCTAAAACGATATTCAAAGTAAAAATTTTTTATAGCTTCTGGGAACCCCCAAATTTCCTCTGTCTTCCCTTCTGCCTTATAAAGTCATCTGGTTTTCTACACAGCAGAAACTAACCCCATTGCAGAGGGCCCCACTTAATTCTATGCATAAATATGGCTTAGGTGGTGTATACAGTCTTTTGCAGGATCAGGATTGAAATTCATCCTCCAACTAAAAATTATAGGAGCACATTCAATGATTAGTAGTATCAGATATAAGAGCTGACATCAGCCTCTGGCCATCCCTTACTCAGGGATATTCACTGCAAATGACAGTTTGATTCTACATAATGCTGCTAACATGCATTTGAAGGCTCTGATTTTCAAAAAGTACCAAAACTTCTGCCGTTGTTGTTTAAGAAAATAGTAAGAACTTTTGAAAATCTTACTGTGATTGTGCCAGCCTCACTCACCAAGACCCACACTTCACTGTGAAATGAGTCAAATTCATTTTGGTGGGCCTATTTGAAATAATTCTTCCACTCCACCTTTCCTCTCTCAAGGCCTCAGCTGGAGAGTTGTGACCATTTTGGGTACTGTATGCCAAGAAAAGACATAAAACAGTTGAGAAGGATCCAGACTAGGCTAGGAAATCTGAGATATGGGAAAGACTGGAAAAACTGAGTTTGTTTATCTGGAAAATGAGACTGAGGAGAGACACAATAACAGTATTTAAACACATAAAAGGTATATCTAGAAGGGGAAAAGAATAAACTGTACTCTGGAGTGATTTAACTAATACATTCAGAATAACCTCCTGGTTGTAAAGATAACTGAGGTCTTAAATATAATATTGAGGAAGTCTGCAGAATTGGTATACTGGAGATGTTTAAGAAGAGGTTGCACACACATCCTATCGGGATTAGCTCAGATGAAATTGATTCCAGCTTGTGTCGAGGAGAAAAGTTTTGGGATTTTTTGGTATCTCTTCAAATAATCTTTTGACATCTCTTCCAACCTATTTCCTATCATGCTATAACTTTCTTTGTTGAAAGAAGAAAGCATGGCAGAACAGGGTCTTTAGTTTCACGTGAAGAACGATTTCCAGGAATAGTGTTCTTGCTGAATGTGGTATTTGGATAAAAGTTCGACCCTAACAGCAAAGGAATTCAGTATACACTCTGTGCTTTCTAATAGCTCACAGTTGGTCCGTAGTTGCGTGCTACAGCGTCGGGTGGAGAGCTGGGCTGGGGAGTGGCTGAGCTGGATGCTCCATTTCAGGCAAGGAGGCCGTGTGAGAGGAACAAAGAAGGGGACAACCAGGAGTGAGTGACTTGTCCGTCTCATTCAAACAGCAAGAATGATGAGAGAGAGAGGGAGCTAAATCCAGAGAGGCTGAGGGAAGGTTAGCAAAAGCATGAGATATCAGAGGATGGAAAACTCCCTAGAATTCATGGAGAATGAATGGAGAGTTGAGAAGGTCCTCCAAGGGGAGAGGTGAAGGTCAATAAAAGGTAGGTATGTATTGTTCTGCGTGTGTGAACCTAACAGGATAGAAATTTGTGTCACATAAACTTGTCTGGCCATCATCCACATCCTTCCTCTCCCAGCAAGACTGCCCTCACTGTTAAGTCACAAGTAATGCATTGTCTTGCTTTTTCTTTCTCGCCAGCCCTTGTGTATTTTCTATGCTGGACTGTCCAGTGACCCAGCTTTAAGAGGTGTGAAGAACATTAGGCTCCAAGTTAGGATGTATCTGACCATCCAGGAAGAGGGCCTGCTGCTCAGGTTCTTGTGTATAAGATGGGCTGTGCTGATGCTTCTTCCAGCTGTGATTCAAGAGAAACCATAAGCCTGTTGTGCACACACAGGCAGAAAGCGTGGGTGCCTAGTGCAAGAAATTGAAGATCAATTTCCCACAGGTGACCAATTCAGCGCTTTTAGGTTAAGGAGAGAGGCAGGACAGCAGACATGCTCCCTCCTTCCTTGACCGATGTTGTCTCCATGGGTGTCCCTGCTGTTGCCCTGTGAGCCTTGCTCCGTGCTGCCCATTTTCCTGCTCATGGTGGGAGGGACGTAAGGCAGCTAATTCAGACTTGTCAATATGGTGGATTTAACACCGGTCCCAAAAGTTAGCTATGGCAAAAGGGAGAGCCACCATACCTACTGCACCCGTTTGCGGATTTAGCCCCAGATACCTAACTGTAAATAGCCAGCTGACTTAACACTGTTCTGGTTATGCATGGGTTACTTTTTTTGCTGAGTTAGTAAATTAACTATTTGATATGGATATATTTGCCTTTGCTTCCTTTACATTCCTATTTATGAATGATTACTCATATTCACAAGGTATTTTCTATCTTTTGTTGTTTTGAACTTTAATTAAATTTTAATAAATATATTCAGCTTTTTGAAAATGCAAACTAAGCCGCTAACTACCTCAACATTTTGATTCATGTAATTGTTCTTCATCTCAAATTCAGTGAAGTGCCCTAAATATTAATAGATAATTAAAATGAATATGGCTGAACTACTCCTTCTCCTCTCCTTTTTCTCATCCCAAGGACGTATTCTACATTCTATTCTATTCTTTGACTCCCAAAGTAACAAATGACTAACTTGAAAGTCATATTACATTTTCATGGTAAAAGGAATTATTTTGGGTGGTCCAAGAGGGTATAAGTACTGCACTGGGGCAGAAACATTTCCTAACTGTGAGGGTTATTATTAGAATAATTAGAATACTAACTGACTCTGTAGAGGTAGATCAAAAAAAACCCAGTGTGTGTCATTGTGTGCCCTGAAATACACATCTAATAAGGGAATAAAACCCTCTAGAAATCAAATTGGAAACAATGATCATTTGACAATTTCAGTGAAAACTAACCCAAAAGTTAACGACTGATTTACTGAGAACCAGACGCATTGTGAAACCTTCTCAACCCACATCCTGTTCAAGGTACTGTGCGAGATGAAACTTGGAATACACCAAAGCTATGTGCCTTTAAGAGGTCCCTGGTGTAGCAATATTAATAAGCTTTTTGTTGTGCTACTTCTGGTTTAATTTGTTCTGGACTTTATTAAACTCCTTTAAAACATAAGCTTTATTAATCTCCATTTATAACAGACACCAGAGCATATGCCAGGCTATTCCTGGAAGACTGAAAGGCAGGGTAAGTAGAAAAAGTAATTTATTAAACAAGAGGTAATCATGGGGGTTTTTTGTATAGTTAGCTCTGAAGGAATACCAGAACGAATTTTATTTTAGAAAGGTATATGTTAACATCATTATTTGTGAGGATTTTAAGGTAATATACTTTTAGTTATATAGTCTTGCTTCTCAAACACTGGTTAAAAAAAAAAAGAAAACTTTTCCCCTTTACTAACTTTTTTGTATTTTTAAACAAGGGATTTAGGCCCACCAAGAACTTTCAGGACTCTGTGAAGAAGCTGTTTAAGGAGGTAAACAGGGAGACTTGGGACCTAATCCTGCCGTCTTCCGCATTTGAGGTCCTGCATCCAAGGCCTCCAGTTGCAGGGTAGCATCATTGCGTTGGTACATCAAAAGGTCTTCCATGACCTTGAGAATGACAAGGTTTCTGAGGTATTGAAAACAAACTCTTTATGGATTTTCAAGTCTCACGATGCCTATCACTTGCAGCATGTGGAAAAGCATCTGAAGTGGAAATTAAATCAAGCTTTAATGAGATTACGTTCTAATTTACCACTAATAATCTCACTGGGAAAGCAAAGAGTGGGCCTAGTTGCTGTAAATTGAGTGTTTTCTGCATTTTTTAAAAAATTGCTTTTTCTGATAAACAGGCAGCATTAATATCCTAAGATCCCACATAATGAAATCGTGCATAGTTTGGTTGCATTTTTATCTCCATCTGATTTAGACTGTGTACCATATGTGAGATTCGGAAAGAAAAATTCCCCTTTCTCCATGAGAAGCCCTGACATGTGGCACTCATTTAGACAAAGAATTCATCCAGAGACATGGAGAGGTCTTTTTGATTTTTCATTTCTGTTATGAAATATGCCATTTTTGTTAAGCAATTTCATGCTTGGAGAATCTCCTTCTTATTTGTCTAACTTAGTCATTTCCAAAGTGAAGACATCTTTCTGCAGCGTACGTGAAGAAAGGAGATGTTCATGTCTGAATGAGGTGTAAGGAACATGGGACAAATGTATTTTATTCAGCGAAGAAATTAAAAAAAAATCATATTCCATTCTGCAAAAATGACCCACCCTATCAGGTATTAAGTGTGAAGCTATTTTTCCTCTCTCCCATTTTCTTCACCTCCACCCCCTGAAACTTCTAGTTCCAGACCATTAAAAGAACAGTTCATGCTTCACGGAAATCCAGAGGAAAAAAAAAGAGAAGGAAAAAAAGGAAATGTTAGGGAGGTCACAAACATAACCCTCTTATCCACACAAATGTGAACACAAAAGGAAAGTTCTGCTCTGTAACCCAGTCTTTTATGTCACTCCTTCTTCAGAATGAATTGTGATTTTTTTTAAACTGTTTTTTCTAAATTAAAGAAAGACTTTAAAGCAAATGCTTATTAGACTGGCATGGTTGCTCAGCTCATTAAGAGCTATACCAAAAATAACAGACGACAACCTCATCACAGAGTAATGAAATCCAATTGAAACTGTTACTTTTGGCATTTCACTTAATCTCTTATGCATACATGTGATGTCAAAGTTTCTGGATTTGAGAAAAAATAGATTTTTTTTTTTTACCTTTTTGGGAACAATCTCTATGTTCTAACATGCATGTTTATGCATCGTGTCCTTAAGTCTTTCCGATGTAATTTTAGGAACAAGCCCTGCATGTGGGTTACTAATCGCAAAAGCATGAAAACTGGATTTCGCAACATTATGTATTGAGGAAAAGACTATCCTGCAGATTAAAAACCTTCTGCCACTTTTTCTTTTCCCAGCCGAGAGCCTATGGCTTGGAGCCTCCCTTGCTGGGTACCGATGGGTTTCCTGATGTGGGAGGAGAGTCAGTGCCAGCGTGGGTGCCTGGGGGGCAGCTGGAGCTGGGGCTGGGGGTGCACAGGCTTCTCTCCCACCCAGTCCCTGCAGGTGGTTTGAATTCGACTGACAGGTGTTATCTACTTCCCGGCCGGCGGCTTCACAGCCCTTACAGACGCTCGAACCCAAATATGACTTTTTAAGGCAGTGTTTCAAGGTGATGAGGCTCGCTCCTGCCGCAGTCTGCCTGCTCGTTCCCGCTGCGCTCGAGCAGGAGCCACCGTTGTGCAATGCGGGAAGCGCTCGCGCAGCACCGTGCGCTGCCCCGGTGGAAAAATGAGGTGGGTTTTTGGTCCTCTGCTTGCTCCGTCTTCGGGACCTCCATATGAGGAAAGGAGTTCAGTGTGCTGCTTGATTCTGTATATAGTTATATAGTCATGCTGTGAAGGCAATCCTGGAAACCAATGGTATGAAAATCTTACCCCTTTTTAATTGCTTATAAAAAAGAAAAGAAGGACATAGCAGAAAAAAAGACTGTATACAGTTGTGCTTGAGCACTAACAGAGATGTGAAGTTGATAATGTTATTAAATCCTATATTTACCATGCTCACAGAGGAAATCAGATGCCTGCTTCCTCGCCAGATAGATGGGATTTAGGCACCGAGATCCCTGGCTTGGTCCAGAGTGAATAAAGAAGTCTTGAGATCTTGCAAAAATGTGCTACATGCATGGTTCTGGCTACGGCTGCTCGTTCCCTCGAACGTCTCACATCTGTCAGCAGTGCCAGGCCAGCTCTGCGCTGCACACTTCTGGCGCTGGGGAAACAAGTGTGGCTGCAAACCCCAGGGACAGCTCTGGTCCCAGCAGCCTTGCACGCCTCTCTTGCGCCGAAACAACTGAGATGCAAAGTGTTTGGCCTCTTTGCCTTCTGGATCATGTCAATAGACCTACGGATTCCCATACTGGGATGTGTTGTGGACATGCATAAGTCCAAGTGTATGCTGTCCTTAGTCTGGGGTGCGTTTTTCTCTTTTGGCTTTACAACACCTTTTTTTTTTTGTGCTCTTTGTGTAAGGCAGAATGTGATCTTAAACTGAGAATAGACCTTCCAGTGATCAGGCCTAAGGACGTGTTAGTTTAGCTTTCTGCTATAATAACGAGTTGTCACAGACATATAAGAATGTAGCATTGTCTCACGGCTACTAAATGATTAGGTTACATGCAGCTGGTTGTTTATGCGTACCCAGCAAACACTGCACGATCTACAGATTCTTCTTAAAAGAAGAAGATTATGTTTTTGAATACTGCTTTGATCTCAACATTGCAGCTTCACTACCAAGCCTTAAATGAGCCACAGTATATAGTGATCTTCTAAGTAAAATATGTGATAAGGCCTTGTCTTATTTTCTATCTTAAAGAGGATTATATGAACTGGACCTTCTCCTGTAGTTTCTCATACAGACTTTAGAAATTGCGTAAGTGATAGAAATAGTCTTTATCTAGTATTTTGTTTTAAAATACCAGGCTATGTCTGAGACAAATAAAGATATAATCTTCCCAGTTTTCTACCACTGAGCTACTTTCTAGAGCCATGTTTTTGAGAAGCTGGGAATTAGGCAACAAGAAGAATTCTGATAAACTGAAATAACACCTAAAAATTGCAATTTACCATCTCAGAGCAATGAGAACTTTGATTTAGACATGCCCTTAATACAGAGGGAAATCAGTCCTGGTGTCTGCCAATAACTACAGAATCTGAGCAAACGTGGTAAAGAATCGCCACGAGGAATTGTTAATTGCTTGTGTCAATCTGTACAAATGCAGTCTATGCAAGTGCAGCCTGTACATGTGCTTGCTGAAGGTAGTACAAGGGCCCAAACTCTGCCCATATTTATGTTTGGGTAGGACTAGTCATGTGTAGCTCCCTGGGAATTCTCACGTGCTTAGGTGCTTGCAGGTTAAAGGGCTAACGTGAAATTCAGCATAATTTGAAGAGAACGGTGATCCCCTGCATTTACACTGCAGCGTTAGTAGAAGATGACTTAGACCTGGATGATTCAGCCCTGGAAGGATGGATTGAAGTTTTAGGATTTCTCTTTTGCATCTCCATCCCTTGCAACAGTCATAAAACCCATGCGTGCCATAGAAGGCTGCACTGGGGTGGGAGAGGGTTGGGGTGCAGGTGAGGAGGGATGTTGGGAGGGGGGCCGCCAACAGAGGAGGGGACTCGGACGCTGCTCTGAGCTCTTCCTTTATCCCCTCTGGCTCTCTGAGCCAGAGCTTTAAAGAGAAGGCACTACAGATATGTTTGTGGTATGTCACAGAGCTGGTGAATGGATGATTTCTATCTGTTGCACTCATGATCCAGATTTGGCTTTGCAGGACGAAACAGCCAACCTGTCACCTGACTGCCCATCACCTTCTTTCCCGGGTCCCTCAGAGATGGAGCTGGAGGACTAATTTAGCTCCTGAGACAGTATGTCCTTTGTTGGTGTTGTCCTTGCCATCCTTCAGCCCGTCTCCATCCGGCGCACATGACAGCGTGCATGTATGCAGGTGTGACCATGCACATTGATTCCTGATCTCCTAAGATAGGTCTGCTTGCATTGAACTGCTTGTGTACCCGGCGTATCACCTGGGCACATGCCAAGTGCGCATGATGCCATATATCTGGATATGTGCCTGTCAAGTAGCAGGGAGAGCATGGCACGTTGACAGTAAAATGCATGTGTTCCTCCTCCAAACTAATTACTCCACAGCTCATATTGACTCTACATCTCCCTTTTCCGTGCACCAGGAACTGTAATCGCCTGGCTCGTTTGTCATGGCCAAAAATTCAGCGCACTGATGGAAGCCCTGGCAGCTTTTCCAGGGGGTTTATCTGATAAACAGGATTTGCTCAGATACATGACCGTGACTGAACTGTCTGCACTCCCTGCTTTTGCAAAAGCAGAGCAAAGCAATGAGAGAAGACCTTTTGTTTGTTTTTTAATTTCTCCTTCCAGTCCTGGACAGAAAGAGACAAAAAGCTGTTATTTTTTTGCTTGTTAAGGAAATCCACAGCCCATCTTTTTTCTTCTTCATAAAGCCAGAAAATTTAGGACTGGGTTTGGTTAGGCCTTTGGGTCAAGATTTGTATCGTTTCTTAGTTTATTTGCCAGATCTTACTTTAGAAGCAGCAAAATGACACTGTAATTCTGGTGACCTATTCAGTAGATATTTGCAGGAAAAATTCTGTGTTTAAATAAAGTGAAGGTTGTGACACAGGCTGAAAAAATCAGGAAATCCACACTTAAGGCTGACACTAATGCTCATGTGGAAAATAAAAGGCACAGTGACTCGAGTTCAGCAAGGAATGCCAACCATAACTCTGAATTTCCAGGCTTTGTGTCAGGTTCTGTCAATATAATGTTATTTAAATGGAGTTTTATGCCTGTGAATTCGCTTGTGTTTTAATGGCAGGATTATTTTAAGAGGAATAATAATAGAAAAAAAAAAAAATCATGTTAGGAAAGGTTGCTTGTAAAATGTCTGTTCTTATACATGACAGGCCAGAATGGATAATCTTGTACCAAAGCCATGCGTAGGCACCAGGCTAGAACTGGCTTAAATTCCTTGCCAGACATTTCCTGGGTAATCTTAGTAATTTCATTCACCTGCGCCCCATTTTCCCAGTCTGCGAAATATAAGGAATAGCATCGACCGTCCCCTCTTCTATTGCTCTCCACACCCCTGCCGTATCCGACCTAGGTTTTAATAGAGCGGCATGGTCTGTACGTGTCTGTCTGTGCGTGGGAACACAGCATACCTCACACCTCCGGCGAGATATATTTCATCCCTCTTCTTTTGCCACGTGCATCTGCACCGCACTCCCGCGGCCGCTGAAGGACCCCCGGCTCGGTCAGGGCTCCCACCTGGAGGTCACCGGCCAGCGCCGGCTGCAGCCTGTGATTCATCACTCGTGCCATCAGCCCGCGGGTCGCAGCGGCCCCGGCACCTGCGCAGACACCGAGGAGGGGGCTGGAGGCAGCCAGCACAGCCGCCCTGGCGCAGCTGAAGGGTTTCTCTCTCTCCAGATGTTCATACGGAGGTCCTCCTCTCCTACTTTCCTCTTCCTTTCCATTTCGTGGTCTCTTCTTTTACACCTCTGCCGAGTCTTGTGCCTTTCAGAAGCCATCTATGAGGCCTGGAGAAATTCATATTTCTGCCAATTTCAGATGGAATGACGGAGAGCGAAGTTTTCTCAGTTTGTAGTAGAAATCCCTGTGTATCCCTGTAAGTTCAACTTCTGTAAGAATTTAAGGTGGAGGAATGAACTTCTTTGATGATACCAGCTAAGAAATTGCCCAAGTACTTTTGCTTGTGTTGGAGCTCCATCACTCTTTTCTAATGCCAAGGAAATTTGATAGGGAGCAAGGTCACAGTGTGCTGATCTGACCATAGTGATTTCTAGGAAGATCCATCACAATAGGTGACAGGAAATTAGGCACCTTTGAAAATAAATCCCTATATGATACACTAGGAATTGAATGGAAATAATCTTGTTACCAGTGAAAGAGAGATCAGAGAAGGCACCAGGCGGGGAAGGCAGAACAATCTTGACACCACAGCACAAGTAAAAGGAGAATGAAAATGATGCAGTGGAGCCACTGATCCCCACTTGGCATACTCTAAGGGACTATACTTACATACTTATATACTTACACATACTATACTTTGCATGGGCTGCTATAAGGAAAACACCTGTAAGGATAACGTAACAGTGACTCCCATAGGAAAACAAGGATGGTAAATACCATTTGTTAAGCTGTTGCTTTGGAGGTTTTCACAAACATTTACAGAATAGTTATGAAAAAAACAGCCAAAAATCAAATATTCAGCAAAACACACTTTTGTAACAGTGTGAAGCAGCTGTCCGTAATCAAGTAGTAACACTCCTGCTCTTTATAGCTTGGCAAAGTTTTAACTCGTCAATAAGCTGAGCAAACAAGCTCCTCTTTATGTACTACATAGCTGCATAAGGACTTTCCCCCAGGAATTTCTTTGGGGTGATTTGCTTCTCCTAAACATGCTAAAATTAAGAGGGAAGAGGATATAGAAAGGCAGAGGCCAACTATGAAAAACAAGAGGAATTGGAGGAATTGGTGACATAGCCTATGCAGGGAATTAGATTTGGGAATAAGTAAACAATGAGAAAGGTAAATCTAGTTCCTCCATGCTGCTTGTCTGCTGCCTCAATGTGCATTCACCTGAAAGATATTTTTGCCTAAGCAACCATTTGCCTCTCCCTTATGAAATGCACCTGGGGAACTCATGGTTCCTAGGGAGGGAGTATAAAAATGAGTCATGGGCTCCTACTGAGACTTGAAATGGGGGAGGGGGAGGTCTCTGTGTTCAAGGACAATATAGGATAGGATAGGGTAGGATAGGATATGATATTGAGTAATGAGGTAGGGATAGCTCTGTAATGAGAAAGAGCTGTCAAGGAAGCACAGAACTCAGGGAAATCATTATATGAAGAGGGAGCAATCAGAAAGCTGTTGGACTGAGATGTTGTTACAGCTCTCACTAGAATTTCAAGCTTTGGGGAAATAAGAATATGTTAGGAGGGAGTGGTACTATGTCAAGTCAACAAGAATTATAGGGAGAGAAATATAAGTTATAGATTCCATCCTTGCAGCTATTAGATTCACATGAATGTGATACTGAAACCTCTAAGCTTAATAAATATAGTGGGATTTGGTTTATATTGAAGACCCAAGTTGGCTTTTGTTGGCATAAATCTTTGCTGGAGTACAAACATCTTGTTGAACCCTGCTCTACATGAAAGTCTTTAATATAACTTCAAAGATCTTTTCTGTGGCTTTTTTTTTTTTCCAATTGTTTTACCTGAACTACTGAATGGGAGACAGAGGCACCCCAAGAGACTAGTGACAAGATAAGTTCTCTGTAATTTCCATGGCTAAAGTGCTTCAAGTCAGAAGTCTGTGCCCCTTTTGTGAGCTCCACAACTCCCACTGACTTTGATGAGAATTATATATGTGTATATATATAAAAACACATACACACACACTCTAAGTGCATCTGACTTCTGTGGACTAGATATGAAAAAAATACTTCAGTTGTATTGCTTTGATAATATAGAAGTTTGAACTGATTAATTCTGCGGACAATAATTTTTCTGTTCCCTTTCTCTGGTACATTGCAATAGTGATTCTTAGTTTTTTTACTAGATTGAAAGTCTTCTAAAGCATCAGAGATATTTTCTGGATTAACCCTATTACTAACTGTCTAAGATTGTAAAGTATCTCTGTGTCCTTCCAGTCCTCCTTATTTGTTCCTCTATAGATTTATCAATACCTATCTAAGTATATCAGATAGCTTCTCTAACACTGATGCCATTGAGATCCAGATGGCCTAAAACAGTCTGTGCCTTTATATGTGACAATTTGGTTTAAGCATCCAAAACCTACCAGGTGGTTTTGCACTCGGAAGTCTGCAATCTTCAGCCTTTTCCTTGCTCTTTGGGCCCAGATGGGCTTAGCTCCTGCAGTATGCCAGAGCAAACTTAGTAACACATAAAGTGATGTGCCTCGCGAGTCTCACTTAATTACATCAAAATGAAGTTTACATGGAGTGTGCTGTATATCCTGTCTACCAAGACTTTTTTTGTAGTCTGTAGGAAGGCATTTTCTCTCCCATGAGACAAACGTCCCCTGCCAGACAATGCAAAGCAGCCTCTCACCTTCCCCTCCAGTTGGAGAAAGGAAGCAGGAGGGTTGCCAGCTAGAGTAGGGGAGGATAAACATACCACATTATTTTGACCTTAATGATGCAAAAGAAAAAAAAAAAAGAAAAAAAAAAAAAAGATTGTTGCAATATAGTTTGGGTTTAATCCCATGATCTTGCAAGAAAGAGTTGATTTCATTGTCAACATGTTGAATTCTAAATGCCCATTCAGTCTAAATGTCAGATGTTTTTTCAAATTAACTGCAGTCCTAAATGAAAAATAAAAAGAATGGGAGACCAGCAGCACAAATGCTTTTGTGATAATGAATCTCCTTATCTACTTTTAATCAGGGTGGAAGGGTTTTTTGAAAGGCTGGTACTCAATCTTTATTCTGTTCCTCTTGTTGCTCTAGGACTGTGATATTGGTGAGCATTATTCTTCTTTCATTTGAGAGAATAATGCAATTAGGGATGTGAGGTTAGTGTTGTCAAAAGAAATAGAACATGGAGGAAGAGAGTTAAATTTCATATGCTTATTTTTGCATCCACTTTGTGCTGTGTTGACTACAAGGATGTTCTATGTTTCTCTGAAGAAGAAAAAGGGTTTATATTAGTCCTTGAAAAATTCTGTATTCTTGGATCTGGAGTTTGGCTTTTCCCATTCCATCATGTTATAGAGATAGAAGCAAGATGGAATATGAATATGGAACTGGATCCAGACATCCTTCATGTTTGTTTTGGGCCAACAGTTAGATCTAAACTTCCTCCAGGTGCATCCTATCCCAAATTAATTTACTTCTTATTTTCCTGAAATAAATAAATTTTTGCCCCAGGCTTTTGGCGTTAACAGGATTTTGTGACTATTTATTAGCTACAATTAGAGCATACTTGTTTGATAGTTCATTATTTTGTCCCAGTAAAAATCTCTATTCCCCACAATAGTACATAAACCAGGCAATCTGTCCCTCTTAAAGTTCATATTGTAAGGCATTAAAAATATCAGTGTAGCAGCAGAATGTGGTAGTGGTATCCAAAAATGGAAGTTTATAGCTCAATAATGCACGTGTATTGGGCGACCAGGTGATTTCTGGTGTTTCTTCATTTCCTCTCCCAACACAGTTGTTTTATTGTCATAATTAGTAGTACAAGGAAATGCTATTGTGTATTTTGGAAGAGTATTAACTCCTTATTAGGAGTTAATCCATTTCTGCTCAGAATCACAGAGAATGTTCAGTGGGTTATGTTTACTTTAACTGTCCTCAGACAGTCCAATTCAATCTCCTGCACTGCTGTTAATGGGCTTTTTTCTTTTGTCCTCAATATCAGGTCCTTAAATTGAACTCTTAAAAGGGAAGCCCTGACAAAGAAAAGGTCAAGGAAAGTTAAAGGAAACCTCTCTGGCTAACTTTTAATAAAACTAGGCTACTGAAAGGGTTAAAATATGAGTATGTGAACAAGGTACCCTGATCCAAGCAATGAGGCATTTTATGTGGAATTTCTTGTAACTAATTGTAAGCAGGTGCATCTGAACCGCCGGGTGCCAACCTGCCAAAATGTGTCATGGCTCTAAAACTTAGCCAGATCCTAATGCGTGGTGAGGTCTGTCTGGTGCTGGTGAGCTGGAGCCGTTCCGAGATATTGCTCAGAGTGTCTCCGTCGGACCAGGATAGGTGTTACAGAGACACCCGCAACCACTGCCTGCCTGTTGGGGCTTGCTGTGGTTGGGGGTGCA
>NW_009193494.1:122685-125211 GCF_000690835.1 Fulmarus glacialis | reverse complement strand
AATATCCAGGAGTTCTTTCCTCTTCTTTGAGTACAGCTGCAGTTTGATACCCATAAATGCCGAAATGGCATGAGGATTCGTTCTCCATCAGCAGAAATGATTGTTTGCAGTGGCTTTATTTGCATGTGACCTTCTGCTTCAGCAGTGCTGCTGTAATGCGGCTCCTGAAATGCAGAACCAAAGGTGTGTAAGAAAACACCTTGTCTTCAAGTTCTCTGAGTTAACCTCACCATGCCACACAGACCTCTTCAGCATATAAAAGACTGGCTGACAAATCAACTGGACTACCTAAAAATACACAGTCATAACATTTGTTTTATTGGTAATAAGTACTTAGAAGCACAAAATGGTTTGTGAGTGCTGAGCTCGCTTGGAGCTGTTGGATTGGCTGCCCTTGATGTCATAGCCCTGCCGATAATGTCCAGTAAATCTGTGGGGCTAACTGTTTCCTTACTGTGTATAAATTCCATTTCATGACAGCAATAATACATTCCAGGCAGTGCATTTCAGGGTGATAATTATACATCTTGGGTGGTTAAAGTTACTCCACCTTAGTTGTGTGAAAAAAAAAAAAAAAAAATTCTACCGCTGTACCGCTGGCAAAAATGGGAGAATTTCCTGGTTTCCATGAGTTTAAAAAAACAAAAAAACGGGGGCGGGAAGTTTGTTTTTTTTTTCTTTTTTTGCCATATTTCAGTGAGATTCTGGCTTAATAAAGGTGGGATGTAAAAAGAGTTCAGACTTCAAAGTAGGGTCTGTGCCAGTATCTCCAAACTTTTTCAGCTGACTGACCACTGCCAAACCTCAAATTTTTTTGTGGGCCACTGTCTGCCCTTACTATTAAACTTTTATTTGAGAACTGTACTACAAAGATGCACTGTTTCGTAGGGGTCTGTGACCTCAGAGCCAATCTGAGGACTGTGGTTTCATAGGATCACAGGACTAAAGAGGACTTCAAAATGATGGACAAGGAAAGACAGTATCAACCATATTTGTATCATGTCTTACACATGTTTGATCTCTTTTTTAAAAGGTTTCATGATGAAGAGTCCACAGCCTCATATGTTTACTCCAGAGCTTCACTGTTCATACTATTAGGGAGCCTTTGCTAATGCCTAATCTAAATCTTCCCACCAATCTAGTCCTATACACCAAGGTCATAGAAAACATGTTTTTTCTCTTTGCAGCTTTCTTTTGTACATTTTAAGACAATTACCATGTCCCCTCCATCTTCTTTTCAGTAACCAAACAACCTCAAATCTTTCAATCTTTCCTCTAAGGCATATTTTCTAGACTTTCAATCTGCAGTTCTCCTGTGGAGTCTTCAATGCTCAACATTGGGTAGCTGAAGTCTCACAAGCTCTGAAAGGGGAAGAAGGAGAATCTTGTCTCTTGCAGACTGTGTGTCTTCTTTTGCAGGCTACTCCTGTGTGTCATTTGGACAATGGCGTCGTTCACCCTATGGTCCACTACATAACCCGTAGTTCTTTCCTACCTAAATACTTTTTAGGCACCCTTCTCTATCTGTTGTTCGTGCAGCTGTTTATTCCTGTACAGAGGCGATAAATAGTCCTTTCCCCTGTGGGCAGTGTCCTACGGCTTTCTGACTGTTAACACCAGTGTAGGAGGATTTTGGTGTCTTTTCTGTCCTCTAGTGCATTAAGAGTTTGTCTTACCTGGTGTCATCTGCAAATTTGATGAATAAGTTGTTTTTGATATTTGATAACTACTTTTTTTTCCCTTTCCTGGATATTAGCGAAAATACTGAGTAATACTGAAAATACTTTCTTTAACCATTGATTGGTCCCTCCTGAAAAGAGAATCGTATTGTCCTTTCACCTAGTCCACACTTCCATAAATTTCCCCGGAGCACATCATGTCATACTTTCTGGTACATTTCTTAAGATGAGCTATGTAACAACTATGACTTCTTTATCTGCAAGTTCTGTTATGTGGTTGTAGGAATTACTTTGGTTTTGCACAGTTTGTTCTGGCAAATGTAAACTGGCTCATGCTTATCGTGTTGTTTATTTTCTAGGTATTTACAGATGGTTTGTTGATTATTTGTTCTAGCATTTCTCTGGCAACCTGGAGCTGTAGTGTATAAAATTGCTCTTTTCGTCTTCTGACTCTTTTTTAAAGATGGACACTGTTGTTTTCCTTTCCCGGTCTTCTTTTGCCTCACCTCAGAGACATCTTTCCAATGATATCTGTCAGTGGTTCCAAGATTTAATTAGTCAATTTGTGATGTATTTTAGAAGTTTTATGCACCTTACAATCTTACATGGTCTAGCATTTGAGTGCGTTAGACCCAACCGTTTTAACATGGAAATTATCCAAATCTTTGCTAACCTCTTCTTGTTTTATTTGAAGCTCATGCTTCATGTCTTTGTAGCAATCAGTAGTCTGATGATTTTTTTTTTTTTTTTGGGGGGGGGGGGAAGTTAGCCTATGACTATCTAGGTAGAATATTTGTGGGTTTATAAGAAAATAGGTATTGCCATGCAACCATATTTGTATTAGATC
>NW_009193494.1:104202-122654 GCF_000690835.1 Fulmarus glacialis | reverse complement strand
AAGAGTGTACTACACAGAAACAGTCTGGGTGTGAATTGAAAATTAATACAAATTGGTCTCCTAGCATTTTTTGATAGAACTAAAGTAAGAATCATGCGTGTTGGCTGTATTTAGATTTTATTTACTGTATACCCTAAACATTGTTTGGAACATGAAGAAGCTAGGACATGAAACATTCGCTTTCCAAAGGTCTTAACAGAATACCTCCTAATCTGAGGTATGTTTATCACTGCTATGCTTCTGAGAAATCCTCTGAGATCTTGCTAATTGGTTAAAAAGCACCCGTTGGATTACAGCAAAATTCAGAATTGCAATGGACTTTGCGAACTTATGAAATGAAGAAACTGCTTGAGTTCACTTGAGTTCACTTATGCCTTTAATTCTACCTTCCTTAAAATCTTGTATCTTACTCTAGTTTCAGAGGCTGCATACCTATGTATTGCAGACTCTGAAGAGATCTACTCTATATGATTCCTTAGGCTTAAAATACTACATTATAGAATTATCTCCAAGTTAGTGGTATCTGAGAAATTATTTGGTGGCACTTGTTACTTCTAACTCTCCTATTATTGTAGTTGCAGTTGTGAAAGGGCACAATTCTCTGAATCAAATTCAAGAGCTATTTCAACTTGGCCTCATGTCTAATCTTGTCCAGGGGTCACTACCACAGGGTGGTAGTCTTTTTGGTGACAACAGTACTAATAAATCATTTCCAGAAAAGTGTGTATCAATTTATCTCATAACAGCTTACTTCCAACATCAGTGCTTAAATGCAGTAAGTGGTCATAGTAGCTGTAGTTAGAAAACATTTCTCTTGAAGAGTATTAGAATTCGGCATCTTCCCAAAAATGAGTTTTGTTTGCTAGGAATCTCAGAAAGCCGTTGCCAAAAACGTATTTTGTAATCTTTTAGAGCCAAACTGGGATTAAATAGCAGTCAGGGAATCGTGCATCAAAACAGGAAGCTGGGTACAAGTTGACAAGGAGAGCGCTGCTCTGCTGATTTTAGACAGGCACATTCTATGAACATGTTTTCTCTGCCGCCTTCCCCATCATGTAGAGCTGCTGAACGAAAGTGTGTCAGAAGCAGGAGCACAACTGCAGTGCTGCTGACTGCTAACTGGCCAGAGGCAATCCCACCTTTCCTCCAAGCGCTGCCCTGGAGGCAGGGTCGTATCCACATCCAGCTGGTCCCATGCCTTCACCTACGTCCCTGCTGCAGCCACACCCAGGTCCCTGTGGTGGAGGGACTTCTGAGAAGAAAAAAAAAAAAGATGAAGGAAGGTGGAAGTCTGTCCTGAAACAAAATTCAAGGAAGGCAAGAGAAAGTATTTGAAGAAACGAAATGGGACAGTGTGGAAAGAGGCCAGGGTGAGGAAGACAACGTGAGCAGGAGCCAACAGCACATCATTCGACTCAACATGCCATTCGACGCTGGCATCATGGGACATAATAGTAAGGATGGAGAGGGGAGGGCTGTCACCTTCCCGGCTTCTGTAGCTTCCTCAGTAAGCACGTGTTGTTTGTGAAAGCAAGCAAACAAGTCGATCCTTGCATATCAGCAGCAGAACAAGCTCCATCAGCAGCAGTAAGTTAGCGGATATAAAAGTCCATAGTCTCATACTGGGATCCACGGCTGACTTACAGCAGCTGGGAATCAGGCCCATCTGCTGAGGCTGTGGGACTCTGGCAATTTTGTTTACAGGAGACTAAAGATTTTCAGAATCTATTTCTGTCCAGGCTGAGGCTATAATGAGGGACATGGCTGGTCCCACACTACGCCTCAGCTAATCTCTCTATCTAGAAGCCATTTGATTCTTAAATCAGTTCAATGTGCAAACCTGGTTACATAGTTTTTTCTGTCACTCAGGGTCATAATCTGCCTTAAAATTCAAATTTTCCCTCATAAAAGAACAATGAGTGGGACAGGTTGTTTAAATTATAGTTTTCCTGTTCCTGGGAAAACGAAGGTTCAGAAGTTATAGTGTGCAGGTGGAGCCTTTTTTTTTTACCTACAAGCCAGTAATTAACACCTTTGCTTCATGTTAGCCTTCAGCGTGTGGACCTTATTGCTTCATCAAGTGTCTGAGGGCCCAGCTGGTTTTCATCAGCTGAACAGCACTATTTGACAATGAGGGGGAAAAAAAGCAAGCCTTGCTAGCAGCAATAATCAGTTTTCCTTGCCCACACCTCTTTCCCCACTCGACCTCTCCAATAGCCATCTTCTCTTCCTCACCCTTCCCAAAGAAAATAATGTGGATGACTCCAATAACTTGTGTATAAATCAAGAATGTTCTGGTGCCGTAGGAGAATAATGAGAATAATATATGTTGACAACAGAGACTACCTCAGCTTCTCCATCTGCATTTGTGTCTGTAGGTGAGAGACTCATTTTATAGAGAAGTAAGGGTACTGCTTGAAAGAGTAGTTTGTGAGCTCCTTTTCTGACTTCTCTTCAAGGCTTCTGAAGTGATCCTATTCCCTAAGCACCTTGTTAATGCAGAAACTGTCTTTCTTAGGAGTTGGATTGTGTTTTTATCATTTGTTAAACAGAAACAGATCTGAACGGCTAATATACAGCTACAGACACTGTGCTGGTCTGTGGAGTCTTCTCGTAAGGACTTTGGGGCTTTTAGCAACTACCGATGAATGTCCTCCATGTTCTTGTGATAACACTCATGCTAAAGATATCTGGTCTGCCTCCTCACAAGATCAGTGCTTCCCAGCAGCTGGATCAGGCCCATTGTATATTCCATGTTTAAGAAAATGGTTCTCAGCTGGTTTGAACAGAGGGTTATGACTTTTTTCTACCCTCCTCCCCTGCTCTCCCCCCTCTCTCCCCCTATTTAGGTTGCTAAGTCAAACATTGAGTGTGATTAATGATGACAGAGATTACTGTGAGCATAAAGTTCAAGAGCTGAGCTGTTTATTTGTTTAAGAAAGTTGTTTTCTGAGTGTTTCTTTATATCTCTAGCCACATGCTTAGACCGAAATACCCCAGCACAGTCACTGGTTTGTACGAATATTGTTTTGACAGCAAAGAATGCTTATAAACATCCAGGATGGGGAGGGGAAATGCTCGGTGTCTTAGGACTCGTTCCATTTTCATGTGGTCTGTTCTCGTATTAGTGGCGTGGGAGGAAACGCCTGTCAAATAATACTGACGAGACACTGTGTGTGAAAGCACACCGGCTCAGGTGAGTAGTGCCAGAACATAGGCAGGAGTTTAGAGGCAGCTTCTGCCCATCATCTTCAGCAAATAAGCATTAAAGGCAGACCCAAATTCAAAACTTTCAGTTATGGGAGTCAAATTAGATTCTTCCAGTCCAAAGCATAAAGCAGAGGATGGCTGTATCCCTACCTTGCCCAGGAACTCTGCCTAATGTCATCGTTGACAAGCCAAGTCATGGATTTGCATATATCTGTCATCCTGTTTCTCAAAAAATTTGGGTTCAGTTTCTCAGGAGTGAGATTTGCTGGAACTTTGCTTCATCTTCTAATATCTAGGACCAAAGTTATTCATTAGCTATGCACCTACAGTTCCCACTGATCTTTCAATTACAGGTGTATCTGAGGTCAAGATTTGACTCGTGGACTGTAGAAGCAGAGCTTTTGATTACATCGTGGGCACCGGAAAGGCAAAGTGAGTCATCCTTCAATTCAGCATCCCCCCTGGCTGGCTACTCTTGTTTACTAAGTTTGACTTAACAACTTAGATCTGCTTATAACTGAAATACATTTTAGCTGTTAATCAAAATAAATTAACAAAAGAAGGGAAAACAGAACCTGCCCAAATTACTTTCAGGTGAATCTAACTGCTTTTCTAAACACCTCTGCACTTGATTATTCTGTTACAAATTTGCAGCAAAAGTTCTGGGAAAGGGAATGGTGTTTAAATTATTGCTTCCTTTTTAAAGTTATCCCCATGATACACGCATCAATTTTTTATGAGAGCAGTTCCTTTGAAAATTATCTTCTTGTGTTTTCTTTCTTTCAAAATTTATTCTAACTGAGAATAAACTGATTTTTCATCATGACACTCTTTTCTCCAGAGAATAGCATTGTTTTTCTTTTATTATTTTCTGGTTCAGTCCATTTAAGTCATGCTCCTCCTCCACTTCCTTACAGCTCTAAGCAGAGTCAGGGGTTAGTTAAGGAAAGTTGTGTCTGAGTTGTGTCCAATTTTAATCTTCTGACTCAAAAAAAACCACCCTCAAAAATGCACCCTTGATTTCTTGTTCTTAATGGGTTGATTGCCAGATTATTTCTTTAAAATTATAGCACTTGTTTCCTGTTTTCAAAGGCTAAAATCAGCCACTTAAGCACAGCTAAAAAAAAACCAGGATGCCTAAATTAGTTTGCATAGTTAAAGCAATAACAGCTCTATCAGACTGCAGGTGTCACAATACCCACACACACACATATAGAAAACTTAAAAACAGGAGGCAGTCTTACTGAACCCAAAGGAATCTTTTTTAGCAGAGTTCATGCTGCTTAGCTCATGAGGTCAGGCTATAGAAAAGCAGCTGACACTATGATATTGAAGGCTCCAGTGGTTTTCCTGCAGGAATAGATGGATGACCTGGTTGTTTTATATTGCTGACTTTGTCCATTAAAACAGCAAAGTAAAAACTGGTTTTCCTCATGTGGGTTTCTTCTTAATGAAATTTGTTCCTTGTCATCAAATCTATTTGTACGTTTTTTTCCCCTCGGTCTTCTTTTTCTTAATAGTGTCTGAATTTCCTGACTTCCCAATTTTGGTTGTCAGGATATAGTTCATTCAAGGCTAAAGTGCTCTGACACAATCCATGCCAGAAATAATGGGAAAATAAAACAATTTATTAGCCTTTATATCTATGCCTTATCATTTCAGTGCAGTGTTTAGTTCCTATTTGAATTCCCCAAATTCAGAAGAATCGGGAATGATCAGAAATATTTTCAGATAATAAAATTCAGGCCTATTATTAATGCCAGGTTTCAACTTTAGTGACTGAGTTCTGAAGTGTTTTATGGGAGGTTCCACTTAGGTCAATCCCCAGAATTTAATGCAAATATTTTGAGAGAGGAATCACATCTCATATGTATTTACAGAATAATCTTAATACAATTCCTCTCACATATGGGTTATACTTGGTCTTCCATAATGGTTTTTTTCCAGAGGTAGCTTTGTCTTCGCATCTTCAGAATTATCAGGATTAGAAACATAGACATGCATCCAACATCCCATCATTTTCTCACTGTTACGATCAGATCAGTCATTCAGACAAGTCATCATACAATTTAAGGATAGCTTGAGTCTACTATTTCCCCACTCTTTCTGCAGCAGTACCACACATGTCATATATGTGTAGACAGAAGAGCTTACTTGTCAAAAACTAAATCCTTTATTTGAGAAAACGAAAGCTCAGAAAGAATAAAGTGCAACAGGAAAGAATATTTTCAGAGTGCTTTTGTTACGTGATAGTAGCTTCTTTGAAAAAGTTGTTTCACTTTTTTTATGATCTGTTTATGACTGCAGAAGAACTGTAGAAGAAAAATGCTGACCAGTACACTTTTCTCCTGATCTGCCTCCTGATAAGAGAGACCACATCAGCATCAGACAGACCAGAGAAACTGTTTTCTACAAAATCCCATGCAGGATTCATTTACCTGACTTATACAATTCCATTATATATATTGTGCTCTACTTTCTTACCTAAAAGTCTTTTTTCCCCAAACACCTCCTTTTTACAGGCTATATACATACCTAATTCCAAGTAGTTTAATTTCTGAATTATCTAAGCATTCAAATAGATACAACAACGCAGCTGAAATATTTCTTAGCCAGGGTAAAAAGGCAGCTGAAGTGAAAAACTTACCTGGCACTCCTGACTAGAATCAGGCTACATATTCATATCTTTACATGTTCCATTTCCTATTGTTTTAGACTTGGAAGAGACCTGTCTTAAGTGCTGTTTGAAACGTGGCTAAATTCTCACAAGAAGGACGATTTCAGTAAAATTCTACTATTTCAGATTTGAATCCTCAAATAATTTTGCTTCAAGCTCACTTGAAGCCACTCACAGACTATTCCTCAGTTTGACTTTGATTTCCAAACCTGAACCCCTGATGCAAACCCAACCCCAAAACAACTGAGAACATCCTGGTCTGTGTTCACTAAACCTCAGGTGACTTTGAATCCAGCTAAAACCTTGTGCAGGGGAACCTATGTTGCTTTGGGTTAGCTACTTCGGAGCAGTTTTTCACCTGCAGGCCACATCTGTCTAACTCATCAGCAGAAATGGGCATATCTGTGCCCAGGACCAAACTGCTTTGAGATGTTCATGGAAAAGCTAGGAAATCCCTGTCACTCCCTATTACTATTAGGCAATCACTTTCCCTGGGAACCTGCTTTTGCTGGAGCAGACAAGCTGTCAGCCCTGCAAGTGGTCTTTTTGTTTATGTATCTTTTCTGTTCCTCTGTTTACTTAAAGGGACAGAATTGTCAGCTCTTGTAAGGCTGGGCTGCATAACTCATGGCCTATCCACCTCAGACTTGCATTTTTTATTTTTACTTTTTTTTAAAAGAAGAATCTTATCCAAACACGAGTGAAATGGGCAGATTTATGAAAGCAAAGAAGAGCAAAGTGGAAAAGGAAGTTTATGTTTTTTGTAGAGGCTCGCTGCTGTGTAAATGCACTGAAAGAATCTCTTGGCTGTTTGGGCTTTTGCATAACAGCTAGAGATGCAGAGCAATTAGATTTTCTAAGTATAAGCAAGAGAATCTGTTTTGTTTATACAGAAAAGTTCCCCAGAAGAGAGGCAGGAGCGGAGACATAAGTAATAAGCGCATATGTTTGGAAAGAGTATAATGTACTTATAAATATTATAGTGGCGTCGCTATAGTTAAGGGTCTGGCAAGATTTCTGTTGTAAACTCTTCTTGTCAGAGGTTCAGGATGGAGCTGTAAAAATTCCAGGCTGCAGCTTGGCATGTGAGGGCTCAAGGCAGGAGCACAGGTTTCCCTCCTGCCCCCCTCAATAAATTGGCACGAACCTGATTGTCTGTAGGGAAGTGATATTAGGCAGAGCCCTCGCCTTTCTCTCTGAAAAGCAGATGGTTTGTATTCCTGTCTTGTCAGGAAAGCTGGGATACTGAAAATGCACTGGGACATCCGTTTGTACTGCAGAAAGGAACGCCAGTGTGTTGAGGTATGGTAGATAGAAACAAACTGTGCAAATGAGTGAATCCTTTCATGTTTGGATCCAGTCTACATGTCTCTAGACATTTGGTTTCCCAAAGAGAAGATCATGCAACTTTTTAGGAAGTTGCCTTCATAAGCAAATGCTGCAAAGGGAATGAAAACCAATTAATGATTTTAGAACTGAACATTTCTTGAGTCTGTTTGTGGTTTACTGGTTGCGTTTTGTTAGTAGTTGAACTTAATGACAAAAGGAAGCATCAGGATCTGTTCTTGATCCACAGACTGTAAGGCTGTGATGTTTTTGTGTATTAACTGGCAAATCTGGCACTGGTAACAAAGGCAAACTTAACTAGGAATAAAAAGGAATTCATCTGCAATAAATTTAGGCTATCCAAATAACCAATGAGAAAAATAATATTTTATATTTGGGTAGTGTGTCCCAATGCCCTTTAAATTAAACAAAAAAGTAATCGGAAAAAGCCCACTGTATTCTGCTCAGCCAAACACCTTAGGATTCCTGCACACAGTATCTGAGCTTGGTCTTTACCAAACAGGAGCTGCAAATCCACATGCAAAGGATCAAACTGAACACTGAAAGGTTTTATATAGGAGATGGTGGATACATATGCACCAAGCATATTGATAGCTGTAATTACACAGGGATTTAGGGACCTGGTTTTGGGGCTAACATTTCATGTGAATGTCACCTGATCTGGTCTGCGTGGCTTATGTATATATTACTAACCATTAAATTATCATTGATATCGTTACCTTTTGGTAGTGGTTAAAGAGGAATGAATTCTACTCAGGTATCAGGTTGACAAGAGCAATGCCACAAGAGACATCTTGAACTGCTAAGGCAAAAGAAAAGATCATCAAGACAATAAATCTGTAAGCTATGCAAAATGTTTCAGCTGTGCCAAGAAAGATTGTAGACTACAAAACATGTGTTTCTACCATGATAGTTGCAAAGAGAATTTAAGCTGAAAAATGGAATGCCATTCATTAATTTTACTATAAATTGTTAGCCAGGCAAAAATCTAATTTGCTAAAAGTGCTGTCCCTTCTGCTTCCTTGGCCACTGTATAAGTTCAGTGCCTGTAGGCCAAGTTTTGTACTGGTGTACATCCTGTGCAACCCTACTCAACTGGGTGATACAGGGTACAAGGCAGTGCTGGAATTGTCCCCTAGGATTCAATCTGGCTTCAAGTAAATGTCATCTGGAGCAGCTATGGTGTCTAGTGAGGTAGTTTCTCTCATTTTGAAATGAGGAAGTCAATATAAGTTGCTGTTGGCCTCAATATCCCATTAAAGTAATATTGGGAGTCTGACTTAAATGCAGAAAATTTGGAGCCAAGACTGACTGTCCAATCTACACCAAATCCATTTTGCAAAACAGTGGAACATGTGGAAATAAAGTGCAAAGTAGGGCATAACAAAGCTGTTGATTTTAATATATATCCTTATGGATTAGATGCCTTGTTTCTGCCTGTCCAAGTAAAACCACTTGAGAGAAAAGTCTGATCTTTCCTGCTTCACAGTAATTCCACTCAGTATTTACTCCTTTGTTACTGGAAAGGGGAAGACTTGAGTCTAAGGTAAGAAAGACCCTCCATTTTTTGGCCTCTTTAAGTAAAGACTAAATCACTCTCTGTAATTACCGACATAGATCAATGCTTTTTAATTCTGAAATATAAAGGGAAAAAATAGAAATCTAGCAGCTGGAAGCTGAAGCTATATTAATACAGAGAGGAAAGAAGGAACGTATTTTTAAAGGTGAGGGTAATTATCCATTGGAACAAATTACCATGGGGATTTGATGGATTCTCCATACCTTGAAGTCTTTAAATCAAAAATGAACATCTTTCTAAAACTATGATCAAACTCAACTTGGAGTTATGAGTTTGCAAGAATCACTGGGTGAAATTCAAAGACTGGTGTTATGCAGGAGGTCAGACTAAAGGCTCATAACTGTCTGTCTTCTGGCCTTAATAATTCCTGTTGCTAGAGGGAGAAGAGGTATTCATGTTCTTGATTTTGTACCAATAGCTAGGAGTGGCTACAGTCCTATGTCTGAATTTCAAAAATAGAAGGTGAACTTTTGGAATACTAGCTGACTTCACTTTGAAATGTTTTTGTGTAGCTCTGTATACATCTTCATTCATATCACTGGAAAAAATATCAGTGGCCTCCAGCACATGTTTTCCAGGAGATAACAAAGAAAGGTAAATAGATGGAATGATTTTTATTTTCTTTTTTTTGAAATCAAAGAATCTCTTTGGAACTGCCTGGGTTGGCTCTGTGCTTTAGTGACAATTATAATTCCAGTGGTAACTACTCATTCCTTTCACCTAGTTTGCTTTGGAGGCGACATTGACCATATGTAATATTTAAGTTGCAAGTAGCTATAGCCATATAGCTAAAACAGAAATTACAGTCTCAAAAATATATATGAAGGTGTGGAAATTCGTTTTTCCCTCTGTAACTAAACTGCAGCCAGATCATGTCTTACATTATCTTCATTGCTATGTAGCAGCACTTTGTGTGTGTGTACATTTGTATGCATGCACGGATGCATGTGAGTGATGTGTAATTTCAGTAAAATAAAGAGAGAGAGAAACCGTGGAAAATCCGATCCAGTACTACTGAATTCCTGGACAGGTAGTCCATGCATCAATCTCTCCTCACTTCACATTCTCAGGACAGTTCAATGTGCCTGAGGCCTCAGAGGAATTTTTCTCATATGCCTCCAATGTTTTTATAAGACTGCCTTGGCAGGAAATACATATGTTCTTAATAATGATTAAGAAGAATAAGTTCACCTTTCAAAATCAAAGTGCAAATGGCATAGCAGGTGTAATTGAAGCAAATGATTATGGTACTTATCTGTCTTTACAGAAAAAGCTCAAGGGAATTTACTATCTCCACAAGGATATAATATTTTTAGTAGATCTTTAGTATATGTTTTGCCAAGAATTCAAGGCTGAGTATAAAACATGCCATTCAAACAATGAATATGAGCATTCAACCGGGGTGAAGAACAAGTTTTAAAAAAAGAAAAACAATAAACAGAGTTTGAAATAACCCAGGTATAAACTCCACATGCGAAATCCAACGGGGCATCAGAAGTGAAAAGGAAAGTTCAGCATTGGATCTCTGCACTGCAAATACAGGAAGAAAATGGATTTTATGATCAGATGGCTAGCCTAAGGTCCACTTGATGACATGCATTTTCACATGATGAAACAAAGAGGATAAGGAATACACACTTTGCATGCAAGTCTAAGTATCTCTAGGTAGCACGTAGGTAGCTCTTAGTGTAGTTCTTTGGGGTAAGGAACTGTGTCTTTGTAAGCCTCATGCATATTTCTGCGATGTTGTTAGAATTCCTGGCTCCTAGCATTCTCCAAAAGTAGTTTTGAGATCAGACTCTCACCTTGCATCACCTCACCCCTTCCAGCTGGCAGTGTACATCAGAACAGTTATGAAGAAAATAAAAGAGGAACAGACAGGTTTAGGCTCAAAGCAGCACATTTGAACAGCTCTTTCCTCCAAACTGGAGTAAAGAGGATGGAAGGAGAAAATAACATGTTGTTCACAGATTTCACAACTCCGATTCATGGAATATTTGTTATAATTATTTATTTTATTTGCCTATCACCATGGCAGCTGAGTCCTTCATGTATAAAAAAAAAATTAGAAACACATTGGGGCCACATTTCATGAGCTCTCGAATGTTACTTTCTGGTGTGTAATTGTTTCTCCTTCATTGACTAGTAATTAAGCTGCAGTATGCCTAGGCTTGCAAATCCAGCAGACTTGGAAAATTCCTTTAATTTTTAAAGTTTGTTTGTTTGCCAGGTGGTTTTTTTCTTCCAAGCTTGTCCAACTTTGAAAATTACAACTTAAGTAAAACCAAGAACATAAGTGTCATGGATCGCTGAGGGATTACCTTACCACATTAATATTCAACAATGCCAGCTGCCCTTGTTCAGCACACGAGTGCCTTGATTCAGCGGGGTGCTGAAATGGGGCCCCAAAGTTTGGTGGAGAGAGAGCAGGTTCTTTCTCATGGAGTTGGTCAACATTTTCAAAGATAGATTTTTTTTATTTTCCAAGTACACAGGCTGCTTACAACAGTTTCTGGTAAGCAAGCGACTTTGGTAATCTTCCCCCAAAATGTTATGATTTTAAAAGCTGGAAAAAACCCCCACCAACCTCCACAATTTTCAACCCTGTCCAACGGAAATGCTTCCAATATTTTCTAGCTTCTTTATTTTTTGCTTCTTTTCTAGCTTCTATCGACCAAACTCTGCCTTTGTGGTATGTGTATTATATAAACTACTGAGGCACATGATGCATGTGAAGGGGAGAGATAAGACTGTAAAGTGGGACACCTTACTATTAAGTAAAAGCTTTTTTAGGTCAGGCAGTATTTTGCAACACATGCATTTGCCAAACCATGCTCTGGTGATAGACCCTTGGCGTGTGATGTTTTGCTTAGCCAAGAGGTTAAGGATGCTGAAGATGAAAACAAGTTTTGCCGGAGCTAGCACAAGAACTGCCACAAGCCAAGCAAACAAGTGACACAGGTAGTTTCCTATTTACTCATCGATGAGGAAAATGAACTTCAGCTCAGAAGTCCTATGTCGCTTTAAGCCTAAAACTGTAGGGTAGTCCTCTTAACACAACAAAATGCAAAAAAGGTGGTCAACTGCGGGGCTAGGCGATTGAGGGCTGCTGAGTTTTTCTCCCCTGAAGCCTTCACTTGCTTTGCAGGCTGATTGCTTGTGATTTCATTAGACTCACTTGACTGGAGGGATGGGACCTCGTGCGACTACTTGCAGAAGGAGCAGCGGGACTCAGGGCGAGGGCTGGCTTCAGGCAGAGAGTTTTCCAATCTTCAGGAAATGAAGATTTAGCATCCTGGAAGCGAGGGCAGGAGGAATGACCTGTTTTGCCAGGAGCGATGGCAGCCGGGACGCTGGCCTATCTGGCTGTGGGGACTGAGGACCAGGCGGGCTGCGGGGAGGGAGCTGCGCCAGCGGCCGAGCCCTTGCCCTGCCGCTTCTTGCCCTTGGTACCTCAGTGCTCCCACGACGCAAAAGTCTTTCCAGATGAATGGATCGTGTCCAAGTGTTTGCCTCTTGCTATTAGCGCTGTGAGAGCAAGCAAGTTTTCTCATAGCTAACTAACTTCCTTTGATTCCTTCCCCCCGAGAAAGTCGCTTCTTGTTTGTCGTGCCGTGACAACATCGCTGCGCTATCCAGAGCGAGTGTGTTAATCCAGGAAGGGACAAATCTGAGAGGCTTGACTGGCAATTTTTAAACTCCAGATGGCCATTCTCCAACTACCTGTCGGCTTGAATAGGAAATAAGTCTCCTGACAGGCTCACTTCCTTCCGTTTGCATTGTTTTCAGCAAAAATAGATTTTTAATAACTCCCATAATAACATTCCTGCAAGGTGCGGCCTGCGAATGTTAGCCTGAAACAGGACAAACATATCGCAAAGTCCGTTGACTTTTCACCTATCGGTGGCCCGTTGCCAGTGGGCTGTGGCTGATTATTAACAATAAAATAGGAAGTAACCTTAGATTAAATATTGCTAAGAAGTGCCCAATAGCCAAAATTTGGGAGCAGAACCTCAGCTGCTGCAAATTAGCTGAGGATCTGCTCAGAGTGTTTAGGGATGCTGGTGAAATTAATAAAGTGAATTTTGTCACTGATCTTTTCTAATTCGTCAGATCCTCTTTATATTGTGTTTCTTCTGAGACATTTCATACCTATTTGCTGTGCATTAATGTATCACAGCTGAGAATGTGTGGAGCAGTAGTTGGCTTTGTTTAGTTTGCTTTTAAGCAACTTTTCTTCAGTGTCTGCTCCGTTTTTCAGCACTTACATTTTCTCCCAGTATGCATATATTGTCTTACCTCATGCCAAACTTTAGCAGCATTTCTGCAGATTCCCATATATGTGGCAGTGGTATTGGAATTCAAAATCTGCACTTCAAAGGGCACTTCAAAGCTCTTCCGTTTTTTTTTTCGTACTGTCTCCCATACTTCCATCATTTGTGCCAAGAGTTTGATTAGAGCCAGTATGTGTAGCCACCAGTCCCAGAGCTTCTGGGAGTTGAGATTATTCTGTTCTGTTGTGTTCTAGCTTACCCTACCTTATCCTCTCCTCTCCTCTCCTCTCCTCTCCTCTCCTCTCCTCCGTCTCTCCTCTCCTATCTTATCCTATCCTTCAGTCACTGTTTTACACCATGGCCAATAAAGAATATTTTAAATGACAATGATGTGACTATATGTATTTACTAAACTTTTTGACTGCAATAGGAATTATTTTTTAAACAATTATTTCATTTAGAGACAAAACAAGTCAGATCTGATTCAGTACAGAAAACAGAAAATTCTGTTTTCAAGCCATCAGTCTCAGTGTTCCTATACTTTGAATTTTGGTAGACTTAACTTGCTAATTTAAACAGAAGCATTACCAAAATTGTGGTATTCCGCCCTCCTCCCCAAGATTCATCTACAACCATGGATCAAATCCAGCACCTCTAACATTTTTGTCCTCTATGCCTTATATATATCTGCGTGTGTATATATATGTAAAAGTTTCCAAAAGTTTCAAAAGTTCCCTACATCAGAGTATAGTTTTCCATAAGACCAAATCAGATGCAGTAGCAGAACCTGGTAGAAATTGTTCCTTCACATTACAGTAGCCTTCCTATGAGTTAATTACATTTTTCCACAGCTAGCTGTTTCTTTCTAAAGTCTGTGAGGCATTCCATATGTTCTCACTAGCTCACACTGTAGCTGGGGATTTTATTTTGGTCTATATATAGCAACTAAATAGTCCAGATATGCTCAGATTTGTTTTGAAAACTTTAGTCTGGCTAAAATGAAGGATATGACATTTAGAAATGAATTTATGAAGCTAGAAACAACAGCAAAGAGCAGCTGGGAAGAGATTCAGGGACAGAAGTATTATCTCTTAACAGCCTCCACTTGTACAGAGTGCTGATTACTTCAGAAAAAATCCATGCCCAACTATCACTTGAACTTGGCGCAGAAGGATTGAAAGAAAGGGGCAATGGTAGGCCGGGAGCGTTGGTTCAAGTGCTAACTGTGGAGCACATTGCTGGGGATCATTTCTGTGAAACTATTCATTTAATTTACAAAATCACCAGCACAGCTACATGTCTGCAAGCACCCCCACACAACCCACCCTGGGATTATATATGGTGTGCAACTACACACAGCTGCTGTGTGGGGGAAAGCTTGAGGGACAGCTGACAGAGGGGAGAGGGGACAATCCCAGGAGGGACACTGGCAGAGAAGTAGGCAGCAGGAGAAAAGCAGCTGTGCATAACAGGACTGTGGAAGTGGGGTAGGAAACCATACTGCATCAAGCTGTGTCACTAGGAGAAAGACTGAGGACACAAGTCGGTGAATAGAGTGATTTCTTACACATTTAGTAAAACTGGTGAGGAGTGAGCAGGAGGGGGAACAAAAAGGGAAGCCCCAGGAGCAGGTGATGTGAAGGAGGGGAAATCCCATTTAGAGGCAGACAAACAAAGTTACAGAAGGCAGGAAAGCAGCGATGAGTTTGTTCAGGGGAAGGTATGGCACTACCCGATGGGAGAGCCAGGACGTGTGAGATGATAAGGTCGTTACTCCCCATTCTGCTGTATGTCCTCTCCTCTGCGGGTACCTGCACGCCTCTGTGTGTTTGTGCTCTTGCGTTAGGTAAAAGCGTTGGGGAAAAGGCTTGGCATAGCCCAATTGTGTTGTCGTATGAAGACAGGAAGCCTACGAGGAACCAGCTGTCCCTTCCACATTCCTCTTTTGGAGGAATCCCCCTTTATGCCCCTCTCTCTAACTGACAAGGCCCTCTGAGATTTTCAGATTTATCTCTGCAGAAACGAAAGCCCCAAATCAAATCAATGAATAAATATAATACCAGTAGGAAGGATATGACGGGAAGAAGTTAATTAGAGAAACTTTAGCTGGCAATTCATATCGTAATTGGTAGCCCCAAAGTGCTTTCCGTTTGGTGAGGAGGGCTCAACTACACGTAGTGCAAACCAAGTTTATAAAACTTGGTAGTGACTACTGATGTTTTCTTTTGCAGTTGTACTGAGTCTAGGGCCGGTTTTATATGGCGCAGGATGAGTTTGAAAAAATGCATTGCAATTGGAGTAGGTTTTATTCTTTAAAGCCGCCCTAGCTGTGTACAAAGAAAGCCCACATTGCTACGATAGTGTATGGTTGCTACCTTGTACACCAGACTCATACCCTAGCTCCAGACCTGGGATTTTCTGTCTACGTGAGCCCTGAAGCTCAGTGCTATCTTCTTGTATCTGCCTTATATAGACATTAACTATGAATCTGGTTTTACACTAATCTAACTCCATCAACTTGTATGGAGTTGCTTCTGATGCCTTTCAAAGACGCAGCTAGCCTTAAGCACTGTTGTCTTTCTCCGAAGTCTTAAAAAGAATGTAAATGTTCAATAGGTGGCCCTGGTGCTTTTGTAAAAGCATTTTAGTTCTTGTTTTGTGATCTTTTTAAACCATATAAATGGTTGATATTGCAAAGTGTTACAATGAAATTTTCTTTGAATGGTAGAGTTGATAGTAATATTTAAAAAAAAAGAATTTGTCATGTAATACTAACAGTGTTAGTTCAGCTACCAAAAAACTGATCCACTTTTAACAAAACTTTAACTGGGTTTTAATTTTGAACCTTCCAGTTCAACTGGTATCAAGGCCTCTTCTTTTGCCCTCCCCATGGCTTTTGCACAAGCTTTGGTGGCATTTTCATGAGGGGGAAGACTGTGTTTCTAATAATTCACAACTGGACAGCATCAGTCCAGAACCTGATCATCTCTACACTTTTAGATACCCACAAAAATCTGAAAGTTTGCAGTAATTATAAATGCTCATATAGACAGAAGACTAATTTACATTTTTGTAGCACTCTCAATGTCTCAGTGGTGCTTTGGTCTGGATTTAGTTGAATAGAGCAACCAAGAAAAAAGGATTGTACTGAAGTTATTATGTAACATTCAAAACATTAAGTATAGTAAAGAAATGTAAGCAGACAGCCAAAAATCTCAATTAAAAGCAACTTAATGTGGCTGTCAAAACACTCCACCCTTTTGAGCTCAGGTACGTAAACCCTTTGGACTATAGGCACAATGGGAAAAGACTAATTAAGGAAATGAGGTAAGATTTCTTAATATTATACTAGTGACATAAAAACTTGTTCCATGCCATCCCTTCCATACGAAACACTTCATTTTCCTGGAGCTCCAAATGACTGTTACTTCACTTAGTTCACTTTTAACCATATACTATCTCTGTGCATTCAAGTGGGCTCTGGTAAACTGACTGCACAATGTATATGTGTGGATATATATATGGGCATGCATTAAGTGTCCATATGTGTACATACGTATGCACCTATGCAGGGACAGAGGCTGAAGCAATAGGGTCTTTTGGACTGGAAGGGCAGGGGAGGGCCATGCAGCTGTGACCCCAGCACAGGATGGGTGAAGTGATCAGTGCTCAGGGGGAAGCCAAAGCCCTTGATAAATGCTCACACGCTTAAATGCATGCACACACTTCTTTCGTATGACATTTTTCACTTGAGAAGTACTCAATGTTAGGAAGAGTAAATAACTGGACAAATGGAACTGTAGCAGAAGAGATTTCTGTGCTCTGAGTAAGGTTAAAATACTGTATGAAAATGAAAATATATTGTAGATTACCATCTTAAATTTTGCATTCACAGTTCTTACGGATAGAGAGAAAGAATATACTCTTGTCTTTTCACTCTCTACGTTGCACATTCCATTGATTTTCATCTAGTAATTCCTACAGTCTACAACATAAATAAAATTGCAGCGTCTCTGTCTTTGGGGTTTAGTGGGGGTGGTTAAGAGAGTTGTCTTTGCTTTGTGATTATTACTTTTGGTGTTGTCTTTGTCCTTTGTTATAAAGTCTTATTTGTATTTCATTTCCTAGATAACAAAGACTACCATATAATTAAGGTCATTTGACTATAATCAAGAATTCAAAAAAGGTGAGTGATGAGGAATGTGTGATTAATGTACAAATGAAAAAGCAGTCCTACTATTTCCCTCTCTTATCAGCTTTTAATCCCTCTGACGTACTTAACTGGCTCCAGTTGATGTCACTGGTAGTTCTATGTGGCCTGTGAATTTTTCAAGAAGCAGCTTCAAATTCCCTTGAGTTAGAGGGAGGGGAAAGAACAGAACTGCACTGCAATAAAAGTGCTATCATGAGAATACTATCCATAAAGAGTGTATAATACCTAATGTTCTCAACAGTAGTATTTTATACAGGCATAAGATCTGAGAGCCATGAGATGGGGAACAGATTTTCTTAAGAGGATAGCAGCAGAGAAACCCATGGCAGGATGCAACTAATTATGATCGTACGAAACATAGACGGCTAATGTGCTAAGACTTAGTGGAAGTTAGCAAAAGAGCTGGAAAGAGAACTAGCGAAAAAAAGATGGCATCTGTCACCTGATGTATAGGCAACATAATATTATCACTTCATACCTCCCTCTAAAGAATGAGTGGGAAAAAATGACCTAAGAAGGCCTGTATTATGTTTCTGAGGGATTTTCATGCATCTTGGGGAAAGTGCCAAGTACACTGGAAGTGGGGGAGTGTTAGTCGTCTCCAAAGCGCCAAAAGGAAATGGAGAAAAGGGATAAACTGGCCCAAACAAGCAGACAAAATTATAATTTTGTGGCAGGTCGCTCTAGGTCTCATTGACCTTGGCAGAAACACAGGGGTAATTTTTTATATGAGTGAACTGTCCTTGAATAATTTCTCCAACGTCTACAAACAAGCTTTTCTTCCACATCAAACATGCTCGTCATGTTCTCCTTTCCAAAAAATGACAAATAAAAAGGATTTTTTTTTTCTTCTGTATGCTGGGAAAATCCAGCTTTTATCTATCATCTTTTACTTAGCTCTCCTTAAAAAAATTATCTAGGCACTAGAACATTAAGTATGTGCTTCTATTTTCTCTCTTGTGGAAAAAAGATACAGTTGTGGAGCAACAGACTTTGAACACTTTGTAAGAGAAGTTTAGCTTCATAAGCGAGAGAGGAGTATGAGATTTGAGACTAGGGTGAAGTAGAAATACTGCCCATTTGGTACAAATACTGATTAGGCCTTTCAAAAAACATGAAGAACATCTAAGGAGATAGTCACCCCTTCTCATT
>NW_009193494.1:90982-104171 GCF_000690835.1 Fulmarus glacialis | reverse complement strand
ATTCCTGCTTGCTTTCCACCCCAACTCCCAGCTTTTTCAGAGGAGAGATATGTCTTTTAGGTACTCTGAATTGCCTTCTGGAAGCCTCTATCTCCTTTGATTGCACAGGAAGATAATCTTCTAAATTAAACACCTGCATTAGTGGCTGAAAATGGCAATACCTACTGATTTTCAAAGGGGGAAGTAGCAGCCTAATTTCCTTTATTCCTTTGAAAATTTCCCTTTGAATAGACATTCAGTAGTGTGCGGAATGGGAGAGTTTTGTGATCCATCCTGCTCCACCTAACAACTATTGCCTCAATTTGGGGATTTTGTAGATAATGGCTACTGGCTGTTACATTCTAAGCAGTATCCAGGGCTAAAAGACCATCTCCACGATGATTTTCATCTCCAAACTTACAAGGACTGAGATATCGCGTAAGGATTGATGTGTGTGTTGAGTGGCAACACCACACCATGTAAACAATTGTTGAGGTTCCCAGACTTCATGGCATGAAATGCTGAAGTACTCAACACATTTGTTGCCTCATCCTTCAAAGGCACAGACCTCTGTGCGTACTGTTATAAATTGGAGTGGGAGGGGCAGCCAACAACAGGGGAGCAAAAAGTTAGGGAGAGGCTGGTAGGATGCACCTGAAGGTGTTGAGGGTGCAGACATGATTGCAAGATTGCTGTCTGTCCTCAGTGAAAGATCATGGTGGCTGAGGAAGGTCTCTGATAGCTGGAAAAAGATTAACATAACAACAAGCCCATCTTTACAAAGGGAAGAGGAGGATTTGGGGAACTACTGGTCAGCTCTACTTCAGTGTCTATAAAAACCATGAAATACATCCTCCTAGACTCTATTTCCAAACACATGAAGGACAAGAATGTAATCAGGAGCAGCAGACAGAAATACCAAGAACATCGTGCTTCACCAACCTGAATGCCTCCTATGACGAAGTGACTGTGGATGAAGGAAGAGTAGTGAATGCAATATATCTTGGAAGGCTTTTGAGACCATCTCCCACAGCATTTTCAATAGTAGTTTGAGGCAATGTGGGATGGATGGATTATTAAGAGAGCTGAAAATTAGCAGGATTGGCAGAATCCAAGGGTGGTAATTGATGGCTTGAGGTCAGCTTGGTGGCCAGCAACAAGTACCCAAAGGGTTGATACTAGGATTATTTGTTTAATATCTTCATCAGTGTCCTGGATGATTTGACAAAATGTACCCTCTGGAGATTTGTGGATGGCAGTACGTCAGGGAGAGTGATTGACATGCAGTGCGGCCGAACTGCAAGGGCCGAGAGAAACTTTAGATCTGGGCCAACAAAAGCTACATGAAGTGCAGAGCTGTGCATGTGGGGTGGGGTAGCCCTCTACATCAGTGCCAGCTGGGAGCTGACTGGCTGAGAAACAGCGCTGTGGAAAAGGACCTGGGGGTTATGACAGGTGCCAAGTTGCATATAACCCAGCAACGTGCTCTCAGTGTAAATAAGGGAAATCACATACTACATTAGGAGGAACTTGGACAGCAGATTGAGGGAACTATCTCTACTTGGCATTGGTGAGGCTGCACCTGAAATACTGTGCCATATTTGGTTTCTCCAGTTAAAGAGAGATACTGAGAAACTGGATAAGGTCCAGTGGCAGGCTACAAAGATACTTAGGGATATAAAGCACATGGCCTATTAGAGAAGGCTGAGGGACATGAGCTTGTTTCATTTGATAGAGAAGAAAAAGGGATGATCAAATGTAGCTTACAATTTCTGAAAAGAGAATTATAAAGATATAAGAGCCAAACTCTTTTCAGACAACTAGTTGTTAGTTACTAGACAACTAGGCTAGTTACATGAGCAAATAGTTAAACTTCCAAGGGGAAATAATTGCAAGTTGTGACTAGGGAGGTTCAGACCAGAAATTTTGAAAAGTTTTTCATCAGCGAGTAGTGTGGGTCTGGAACAGCATATCCGAAGAGGTGGTGGAATCACCATCTGTGAAGGTTTTCAAGGCTCAGGGTTTTTATCTAGCAAAGCTATGGCTGACCTGACCTAGTGTTGGCCACAGTCTCATTATGGCCGGCCTAGACAACCCCCAGAGGTTTTTCCTCCAACCAAGATATCTAAGATACTATGACAACACTCTCCTCCAGCATACAAGGGAAGGGATGGTGGCTGGCATTTAATAGTTCCCTTTTGCAATCCTATAGAGTCAGTGTTGCTCAAGAATATTTTGAACCTTCTCTGATTAAGGGCAGGGCAAGTTTTCTCACAGATGTGCAGGTAGCATAGTGGCAGAGAAAACATGTCGGACACTTCCGATGCAGAAATGAAAAACAACTGGATGGGGTTGAGGAATGGCAAGGTGACCTCTCTTTTCCTGGGAGGCCCAGAATTGTTTCTGGGGGGGCTTCCTATCATCATGCTAGAAAGCAATTTTATGAAGTGGACTTGGTGCAGCGGGTAGATGGCTCACAGAGATATCTTGCCTCCTGTGCCTTCTACCTTATACACTGCAAAATATTATTTGCGGTTTTACCTGTTGATCAAAATATATCACATATCTTTGTATTTGCTTATGCTGTAAACTGGTCTGATATTGACCTATTAATATCTGCATCGTGCTCAAAATCCTTCAAGATTTATTTTCTTCTTTCTCTCTTGCACATTTTATTGGATAATTACACCTTCCCCCACCCTTCCAAAAACCCCCAGACCAACAATCTGGACCCATAGTGTTTGAGCACGTCACTCTTCTCTATGGTTCTTCAAACCACCATAACCATCAGCAAGGCAGAAAGATGGTTCAGGTGTTTTCCTGGGACTTGGCAAAACCTTGTTCAGTTCTCTGGGCAAGCTGTTTATACTCAGATCTGAAAGGGCACTCAGACCTGAAAGGGCACTCAGACCTCTGATTTTTACAGAAATATATAGGGATAGCACCCTAAAAAGGGGTAGTCCATATTTGTTTTTATAGCGAGATATCTTGTTTGTTTGTAATCTTCTTTATTATATAGGACAGGTTTTGGCTAAAGGCATTAAACTGTTGAATGGTCTGACGTTGTAATTTTAATATATGTAAAAACAAATGGTGTAAAAACAGAGGTAAGGATATCTGCTGTCCTGGGATCCTAAATCGGAAGAAATGTAGTTCCCTTTTCCCCTCCTCTCCTCTCCTCTCCTCTCCTCTCCTCTCCTCCTTCCCAAAATGTAATTTTCCTGAAATCCTTAGCAGGAGAGTATGATTTTGTACTCAGTTGTGAATTTTAACTCCTCAATATTTAGCTGCTTTGATTTTTTTTTTCTTTGAAATACCAAAAGGGATTAAAGCATAAACTGGATTAACTACTCGTCAAATGCAATTTTGTTAAGTGAAACTGTATTTATGGGGATGGGATGGCTCAGTGGATTGATGATGAAATACCATTCTAGGTCACTTGTTCAAAGTGATGTTAGTCTGGTAGTGACTGAAAATACATCGCTTGCTATCTGGGAGCTTTCTAGCAACGAAGCCAGTAAGGAACTAGTAGCAGTCCGGTCCTGAGGGGCTCTCCATATCCTAATATATACACCAAAATAGCCAGTAACTGCCTCTCCCTTTCACAGGCCTGATGGAAAGATAAAGGGCTAAGAAGGGGTAAAGTGAGATCTGACACAATGGACAATAGTTTTAAAGCAACCTCTACAAATCGTACTTGAGATACTTTGGCAAGGCAATGTCAGGAAACTTGCTCTGTGGAGTTCATAATCCACACTTATTGGTCTAATATTTCCTTCAAATGCTGAGATGCTTCTCACACAGGCTAAGAAGAGAGAATGAAATGCCTTTGAATTGAAAAGAGAGCAAGCTTTTTAAGTCATCTGATTGTCAAGAAAAACATTTGAAAAGTAAGGCTATTAGGCTGAGTAATTTCCAGAGAAAGGTAGTGGACATGCCCTTACTTGAATCATGTAAAGAAAGATGAACTCCTCCCATCACTGTTATCTAATTACAAGGATGAGTAAATAGGTATGGGCAACATTTTCAAACCTGGGTTCTGAAAGTTTGACACAATATCCAAAGGAAGATATGACAAAGGCGGGGTGGTTTCCACACAGACTGTCATTAAGAGTAGTGAAAGCTCAAGGTCTCAGCCCTGATTCTTTATTTAATTTAATGGAGATGAAAAATTAAAATTAAATTACCTAAAAGTGTAGGCTAAAAAACCCCCTTTTTTACTGCATTGTACTACACATAAAAAAACCCCCAAATTATTATCAAAGCAAGAGAAAATAGAGTTATTACATGGTTGACTGAGAACATCCAACCTATTTGTTGGAATTCTTGACTGGAGACATGGATTAAAGGACTGTTGGTAGCAAAGAAAAGGTCAGCTGTTAAACAAGTGACATTAGGAACATTGTCACCAAGAGGTCCCAGGAAAGGGAACAGAAGCGACTGTTTCTCTGCAGCTTCCCAAGGTGTGAACCAGAACCTAGAGCCACCCTCAACACAAGTGGGTGGAAAGATCAAGAAGGGAGCGTCTTGATCCAGACTTGAGCAATTTCGTTCTTCCGAAAGAAGGGGAACTGAGTGCCTTGGTTTCCATAGCAGGTGACAGAAGTAAAGGTGAAAGGTGACAGCCAGGTCTGGGCGTGGTTCAGTGGTCCAGTCAGGCTCAGGGGAAGGACTCTGGTGGAGTTTTGCCTGCAGGCTAAAGCAGCCTTCCATTGGGGAAGACCATGTTGTGACTCCCCACCATATTGGGGTAAGGGAGGCGGTATTCAAGCACATGGTCCGATTCTCCACTGTTTCACCCCAGCTTGCTTCTGCTGCCATAACATTCAGTTAGAGAAACAGCTACAAGATTGTCCAAGCTTAATTCAGGGTATCACTGTCGATTGAGGAATTTTGATGACCCCCTTGCTTAGAAGCTGTTTTCACATTTGGGCCCCCGTTCCCTGTCATCCAGTGTCAAAGAGCACAGCTTTGCTGAAATCAGAAGTGAATGGCGGTGGTGACTTTCACTCAGGAGCTGCCATTCACACACTAAGCTCCTCCGCCTCAAAGGCCTGGCCAGGCAATGCTAACAATAAACAAACCATAATAACTCACAACTGTGGCTGAACCCAGCCCTTAATGACATTGTTCAATACAGCTTCAACACTGTGAAGAGCTTCATTGCTTCGTTCCCATGCTCCTAGGAGCATTTCCAGATTGGCTTTACCAAGGGTGATTCCAACAGCTTATTCTAATTGTCTTGCTCGTACAGTACAGGGAAGCTAACCTGCCGTGAAACCTGATGCTTTCTGCAGGAACAGGTTATTGCAGGGTAACAAGTGGCTTTTCTTTCCTAAGCCTCAACTGACAGTACAGTACCACAGGGGGGCACTCACATTAACATGTACACCTCCCCGAGCCGCACACCACCTTGCAGGTGTGCACAGCTGTGCAGCAGAGCTCAGAGAGGGCTTGAAGGGAGGCATGGGCTTGGAAATGTGGCTGAAGCCACCCTTCATCGTCTGCATCTCCATGCAGCAAACTGTATTTTGCTTTGCCTTTTGGGTAAAAAAAAAGCAAAAGATGAAAAAAGGCGAAACTCTGAAAAAAAAGCAATGTCTGCTAGCACTGTTTGTTTTTTGTGCATGTGCTAAAGAGTTTTGACCCTGGGAAAAAGGTATCGAGAAAGTCTGAGAGAAGAGTGGTGAAGGCATCATTTCTGATTTCCATCAATAAAAAAACAACTTATGGAAACTTCTCTCTGATCACACGGTGCGGCAAAGGAAAGTGTGCTGCAGACAGATATTGCTGGCAAGGCTTGAATAATCACTGTTTGAAAGGGTTTATCTGCCAGTGACTCCCAAAGTGTCTGAGAACACTGTGGTTGATTCAAAAGACTGCTTTCTGCCAAATCTTTGGCTATTTCAAAGCAAAGCCTGAACTTACAATCAAGTTGTTTCTCATTGTTGCTTCAAATGGTTTGATCAAATGAAAGTGTGCACCACCACGCATACATTAGAGCTAGAGGAGTCAGAACTTTGATGCTTGCCTCAATATTTTAATTCTGTTTAAGAGGTGCTTTTGGATTATTAAGTGCTGCAGATAAGGGAAGTGCAAAATACAGGATATTTATTTCCCAAAGTTTTGTGCTTCTCTGAAGCTCAAAGCCAATATCACAAAGGCTTGAGGGACCGCCACAGGGAGATGTTACCAGCTTCTCAGATGCGAATGGTCGAAGGATCAGAACATGAACAGTCCAACTCAAACTCTGGCAGAGATCAGCAGGCAAAATTTCTTGGCTTCCCCCCCACCCCCCCCCGAGTCGTCCCCTTACAGACACACCACCAGCCTCTGCCTCTTTTTTCCCTGAAAGTCCACTTTTCCTCTGGGTGCATCATGCTCTGTCAGAAAGAGCCCAGTGCATATTGTAACTTGGGAATGAATAGACTTTGTCAAGATTTTGTAAACTACTTAGCTTCAGCTTCACATTGGTCCCACTGCGTAAGCAGTTTAGTCTAGTATTAATATCTTCTGAAAATTTCACCTCTGGAGCCAAGCAGCGCTAGATGGATAAATGAAAGGGGAATGCGACAGTGATCAAAATCTGTCTGGTCCAGACAGATAAATATCAGGCTAGCTTGAAGGTTTTCACCTCTTTGCTGCCGGGAGTTATTTTTTTTTTCATGGCAGAGCATTGTGGGCTAATTTCATAGCTGGTGTAAATCAACATTGCACAATATACCTTGGTGGAACGATGCTGATTTATGCCAGCTAAGAATCTGGCTGCTTGTACTCCTACCAGCACTGCACTGACTTATAAATCTTCCTTTTAAAAACCTGTGGATTAACCAGAGGAACTGTTGCTGAGAGCTGCATGTTTCAAAACTGGCTGCAAGAAAATAAGAGAGCCCCCGTTTCAAACCAGGATAAAAAGATGTAGAAACTGAAGTGGGCTTTTTCCCAGAGGTGCTAGTTTTACCTCTGTGGAAACCAGAATCTCCCAGCACCTGTGAAAATTGGGTTTGGAATCAGGAATTTAGCTGTTCAGATGTGCTCATCTTGTATTCCTTTTGAGTTTTGAAGTGATTCACCTTCTTCCCCATTAAACATGTATTTTTTTTAATTGTCCTATTGCTTAACCACTGCTTCTTCCTTCTTTACTTTCTTTCTTCTCTTTTTTTATGTACGTATGTATACCTGACTCCTTGGAGATCACTTTGTCTGTCTCTCTGATTGCTGGAGTCAGCCAGCAACACGACAGGACTTGCTTGTTTACATAGCTCTGAGGGTTATGACAACACATCAGAATGTACAGGTGCCATGTAGAGATGCAGCTTGCAATTAAGATCAGTAAAGCTGACTATTTAATAAAGAATTCCTTCATTTTATAACAACCTGATCTCATTATTATACATACAACAAATCAGCTCCATAAAGCTCTTTGAAAAATTTGTTCTCCCTTGGTATTAAATATTTGAGCTAAAGTTAAGAATCAACATTTGCAAAACAATTGCATTAATTGAACAGAAAATTAAACCCATAAAACGTGGTTAAATGCAATTTCCTTGTAATTGCAGTAAATGTGCTGCCAAGATAATTACAAAACAATTTTAAATATTTTTTTTAGTCCATTTGGTGGCATTTCACCCCTGCAATATAGCAGTCAGAGACGAGCAAATCAGGGGAGCACTCTTCAGATGCCAGTTTGATTTGGGCCTTTAGTTAAAGTGTGGCTTCAAGGCCAAACCAGTGCTAAGATTGCTCACTCAGCAGAGGGGAGAAGACTTCTTCCAAAAACCTTTCCTCAGATTTGAGCACCAAGCAGGGGAAATTTCTGGAGTAATCTGCCACTTTCAGTAGTAAAAAGCTTGTCAGAGCAGCCCTTCATGGAAAAATTCAGTCCTCTCAGGTTGCTTTTGAACAATAGCTTGAGAAAGTCTAGTTTTCCTTTTAAATACGGCTCAGAATACCCGCCACTTCCTACTAGGCCAGGATCTGAATGATCTGATGGCTATCTGTAACTTAAAATGGGGAAATTTTTTCTTCTTTTTTTTTTTTTTTTTTTTCCTGGAATTTCCTTCTCACCATATAACAGGCACAAGTGGCTGTTGCTTTTTTTTTTTTTTTTAAATAAGGCAGTTCTTCAAGAATCACAGTTTCTGCTAAAAAATGCAATCAGTTACTCTGTTCTTACCTATAGTCACGTGGAATGTGTGGTCTCTGCAGATGTCAGTCCTTTGCTAGAGGATGGGAGATTCCTGACGTGTGGTATGCCCTTTACCCCAGAGGAAGGCAACAACACATTAACATGTCACATCTTTATCCCTCCATCTTAGAGAAGTGCAAAGTACACTGATGACACATCAGATACACACTCCTCTTTTGCGTTTATTCTTTTGGAATCAGCTTTTCCTTTTCCCTTGAGTTTTTTACTTTCTACTGTTTGCCTGCGTTGCCTCTCCTACAGCGTAATTAGAATCATCTTTTTCTGGAGCCGTTCCTTTCATGTATCAGCCAATTCATCCACACTGGATCAATTTCCTATTCCCTGAAAAAGGGCTGAGTTTATTGACATAAAATAATCCTTGGCCCAAGTGACTGAGTGTGGACAGGCAGGCTGGGAACCTGGACAGAGATCCTGCTCCGAGGAGATCTTGGACCACACTGTAATTCTGAGTCCAGTATTTTCTCGCTTCTCCCCTGCCAAACTAGCCTCCTTTGTGCTGGAAAAATCCCCTATTATCAGAGAGGGTTCACGTCTTCCTTAGTTGGAGCAGGCCTCACTGACATATCATCTTATTTACGCTGTAGAGTTCTGTACAAAGGTGATAGGAGACCTTTGGAGTTGTGGACACATTTGTCTCTCATCTGCAAACAGGGCTTTCACTGATGTCCTCTTCTCGGCCAATCTGTTTCCATAATTTCTAAGTTCTTGTGCCATTCCCACTAGTTTTCTTCCATGTCATTATTTATTTTGTATCTTTTTTTATCGTTTATTACTGCTTTTTTCATATTGCTGATCAACTTCTGTGAAGATAGTAACGAACACAGCTTTTTTAGGCATTTTCTTGTTTCAAGTGCTTATCCCAATAAGGTTGGCCAAATAAAGATGTACTCCCCTGGATTTGTGACTCTGAATTTGAATCTGAAAATGTTGGAGTTTGAAACCCCACATAAACTGAAAGTTGTATCTACCTGCCTTTAACAGCACCGAGTCTTACGTGGAGTAGACCTACAGCAATGCAGCGACTCCATTACCTGAAACAGACGTGACGGTAGGCTGTACACCTCTATACTCATTTTACTTGCCCGAGCTCTTTCCATCCACCGGCTGCTCCTTGCACTACGCTGAAGCTCTGTTCTCAGCTACAGCCCTTGGCTTATGACAGACGGCCCAAGTCCAAGCAGTCACCACAATCGCTTTCTAGCCGGCTGGTAGCTACAAGCTTGCAGGCTGTAGAGCTTTGCCAAAAAAAAAGTGGTATTTTTGATCTCTTTCTCCCTTGGCCCTATGGCTTATCTGGCTCACAGAGGGAGACTCTGATCAGTGAATTATTTCAAAACACACACCTGGAGCCGAGAGGAACTCGGGATGGGAAATGAGGGGAAAAGGATGGCAGGGAGGTAGAAGTCAAGAAGTGCTTGGGTTTGATGTGGAAAGATCAAGTGTGCTGTGGCCTGCCTCGCGAGGAAAGGAGCGTGCCTGGAAGGCTGGTGAACGGCAGGCTAACAGGAAACCACTGCAATAACCGTGCCTCTCCCCTGCACGCTGTCTACCTGTAGGCACCGAAATTCCTCTCTACGGGGAAGAGCTCGGTGATCCATTTGCTTCAGTGGCTGCCAGGGAGAGCGAGGAGCTGCTGGGACAGGAGGAACTGCCTTACCGAAGGGCTCTCCTACACAAATCTGCTCCTGGCTGTGTGCGTGAGAGAGGAAGGGAGAGAGACAGGTGTGTGTTTGTGTGCGTGGGTATCAAACACACACACAAACAAACAAAACTACATCCAGGAGGGAATTTTCTTCCTGGCTGAAGAGCCTCTGCCATCTGCTTTGCGAGGAAGTTTTCTAGATTGTACGGTCCTTGGTGAGTGGCAGCTGCTGCTGAAAACGACTCACTCAGGAACTTCTGTCCTTTGAGCCTGTGTTTTTCAAAGCTTCCTCTGTTTTCCTGTCTCTTACTCATATCATCAAGGGCTGGGACTGGAAAAATGCATGCAGGTCAGTGCCTGCTTCTGAGTCTTCCAGGTACTGCCGAGCTTGAGCAATAAGGTATAACATAAATTTGGCTGCTTCCATTTTTTTCCCCAATGATAGTGAGAAGTTGAACTTGTTTTTAAGTACCTTCAATTTCCAGTCCAAATTAGTAATTTCCTTTAAACTTGATCCCCACCGCTTCTTGCTTTCAGTGGGAGTCTCTAACCATTTCAAAAGAAGGCAGCTAGCAAAACAGATATCAATGTGCTATCACACAGTGGTGGGGTTGGCCAAACAAATTGGCATCTCTCGACTACTCTGATATCAAACGAGTTCCTTTGTCTGTTTCTGTGTTTTCTGGCAGCTTTGAGAGGTTCTTCACTCGATGATTCATCAAACCTTAAGGATTTTGCTTTGCAAGAACTTCTACTGCTTCCCATGTGTCCTTTCGCCCTTGCTCTATAGGCACTGATCTGAACAGAAAATGTCCTCCTGGTGTTGGCTGTGGTCTCGGCTGAGTGCGCGTGAGAGCTGGGCTTGGCAGCTGGAGGGGATGGGTGAACAGCATCTCATGTGGTGACACTTGGGCCTGAATTTTGGGCCCTTTCTTTGGAAAGCCAAGAGGGTGAGAGGGTCCTGCTGTGACAGGCCCTTCCATCCCCACGGGAGCCGTGTGGTACCGAGCTGTCGGCAGGACCCTGCTGCAGGGGCCTGACTCACGCCATGGGGACCATGGTGGCTTCCAGGTCACACCTGTACCGCAGGTAAGGGCTGAACCTTGGCTGGCTCCATGCTCTGGCTTCCCCAGGCAAGGGGGTTTACTCACCCCCTGGAAGATGAGGGGGCCAGGAAGCTGGTGCAAACCAGGGCATGCTGCGAGATGACAATATGGATACATGCTGAGAGCAGCGGAGGCAAGTATGTCTCAAAAGCAGCAGGACCTGAACACCTAACAGCAAGGGGAAACCAAGGAAACCAAGCACTCAGAGTTTTCAAGCAGCAGCTGAGGTGAGGTTGACATTTTTCCTTCAACCCATGAGCAGAGTCAGACAGACGTGAGTCAGCCTCAAATATTGTCCTTTCTCTGGTTTACAGCAGACACATACTTTAAAGCTCTGCCATATCATCTTCGTCATGAAAAGAAATCTCCTGATTCAGAGACTTCTCTAAACCACTCAAGATTTTTGTGTGTGCTCTCCCTCCCCAATTGCTTGGAGCCCTGAAAACCACAGTCTTTGCTGGCAGACAATAAAGATACGACCTAAAGTATTCAACAAGGAAAAAAAAAAAAAAAAAAGAAAGAAAGGGAAAAAAAAAGGAGAACGGCTGTTGAGGAGGCTTAGAACATGTCCCAACATTTTCTGCAGGTTTTTTCCTTTCTCGAGGCAATCAGAGCACTGCCTAAGTTTTGCACCTGCCATGGGCAAGTGCCTCTGTCTTTTAGTGAAATAACTTTATGCATTTTTAGTGCAAGCCCTGGCCTGCTTCGTATCCTGCTTTACCTGAATGATTATATCTTCTTTACTTCGTTAACTTTTCAATAGGCTATGAAAACAAAAGCTGTCACTCTGATACCTGCCATTTGATATTCAGCAATGCCTTCAGTACAAAAAGAGCCCCTCCATCTCCCAGCCCCCACCTCCAAGCATCACTTAGCGTGATCCTGCTTGTAGTTCTTCACTGTATCAATACGTAAAACTTTTCCCTGTCAATGTTTCTTTCAGCAACAACCCGATCCTACATCTGCAAGTATACAAGTATAAACTTTGCAACACTGATATGAGTGAGTTTGATAGAGAAATCAAAATCTACCATGCAGTGAAATATCAGTTTGCTATGATTGCTAGGGCATCTCAGGGAAATACTCATTTGGACAGGCACAGCCACAAGGCCCAAGACACCTTCTCTGTGTGCACACACAAACTAAAATGCTGTAATTTGGTATGGTTGGACTCAGGGACTCCGAGGATTCCCAGAACTGTATTTTGGATTTGCAGAGATCATAACAATTAGTTCTGGGGTTAGCTCATATTCCGTGGCAAGAAAAGAATTCTTCAAAAGTCTCTTTTTCTAAGATATCTGGGCTTTATTTGCTTGTATATCTAAGTTATTAATTTGCAAATGTCTACAACTAGTCATGTTAGTCCAGGAATCCCTGTAGACTTTTCCAGCCTAAAGACAAACTCTTGGTTCTTGGTAAAGGCCAGCTCTCAGAAGACAGATAGGGGGCTTAGGGTGGGTGGGCTATATCATCCTCATTTATTCAAAAAGCCTTCACTTGAGAGATCCCTTAGAGGAGGAAAATCTGCCTGGAAAACACAGAGACCACATAATAGAGCAGTGTATAGCTAAACAGGCAGGAGAGTAGGTAAGAATAAACAAAAGGATGTGTGTTTTGGGGGAGGAATATTTTTTTGGATGGATTCAAGCTGGAGGTGTAAGGATACACAGAAAGCCACAAATTGCTAAGGACAGAGCAGTTTGCAGATCAAACGAAGCTAATGTTGCTTTGGGATGTAATGGCCCCGATGAAGTGATTTTCCAGCACCTTCTCCTGAGAAGAGATGGGAGAACGACTCTGAATGTGTTTCTGGTGGCCTCAGCTCTGGCGATTCAGGAAGCAGCTTCTCCAGTCACTGACTTGTCTGCTACTCTAGGTTCACATTTGGGTGCAGGGAGTAGGGAACTGAAAGTCCGGGTTTTCAAACAAAATGAATACTTCTGGGTATCCCAGTTTAGGGTGAGCAGCTCTAACTCCGGACATAAAGAGAGCTGGGGTCTGGGGGAGTGTTGAGCCTGTGTCCTCTGAACACGAGTCTTTTTATGTCCTCTCAGGTTGGGCATTACAACAGAAGAACAGAAGGTTTTGATAACCTGTATTCTGGTGCCAAGGTAAGACAGTTATGGAAATGTAAATTCAAATGTTTTTAGTGTATCAAATTTCCAGTGATGTGAATGGGAACTAATAGGACCCCGAGTTCTCAGCACTTCTCAAAATCAGGCCATTTCTACTTACCGGTTTAACCATGGATCT
>NW_009193494.1:466-90951 GCF_000690835.1 Fulmarus glacialis | reverse complement strand
TTCCTGCTCCTCTGTGTCACATGCTTCTCTTTAAAATCCATTTTTCTTGCATCTGTCAAAGAAGGTTGCAGACACAGTAACAGCAAACTTCACCTTAAAACAGAGGACAACCAAACTCATTATTTTGATGAAAAAAAATTCCTGTCTTTTAGTTCCTTTTTGGGGGAGTTGGAGGGTCTATCTGGAGAAATTGGACTTTTCATTTGGGATTCTGGCCTACCCTGCATCCCTTGAGGACCTTCTGGATAGGCATCAGTGCACCTCTGTGCAAATCAAGCACTGTTATGACACTGAGAATTGTGATTTCATTTGTTTTTAGGAAGTAGCCTTTACAGGGAAGGCTGAAGAACTCTGCAACTGGACTTTGCAAAGCTTATATTTGTTCCTTGCAAAAATACTTCTTAAAATATTAAAATTCTTGTCCATCTTATTTCACTGGAGTTAGCACATTGTAAATGGTTCAGGCATGAATCAAGCATCTCCCTTTCCCCTTGTCTTTGAAACTCTCTTCCTGAAATTTGACTGGTTCTGTATAACCAGTGCCATTAATTCCCAGTTTAATTTTATGCAGTGCATTTTGTGCGAAGAACCTGGCAGTTTGACAGTGAATAATAATTCCAGGTCAAGAAATATGCTCTTAATTATTTCATGATCTCAATGTCTTTAGGGAGGGCATTGAACAGGCCCTGGAGCAAGGAAATAAAATGTTTCTTTAATTCAAAAAAACCCCAGAATTAATTTCTGGGCTTTTGATAGATAGCAGCTCCTCTGTTCTTTAAGGTGACAAACCTGTGTTTCTTTGGCCAACTCTAAGCTGAAGCACACAAAGTAATCCAAAGAAATGCTTAATTTTTTAGAATAGTGCGGGCATTTAATAACTCTTCTTGTTAAAATGGGGAAAATAGGGCATACTTCAGGTGCTTCCACTTGAGTTTGGAGGACCAGCTTGTGGCACATGTTTTTGAAAGCGTAACTCTAGCATTTCAGGGGAATGTGATTCCAGTTTTCAAGCTCCGCTGTTAGAACCTGTCGCAAGCTGGTGGTAAAACTCCTCTTTTGGCCTCCCAAATAGTGGCCCTACCTACAGTACAAAACATTCCTAGTTCTATCATCTTGGCATTAATTATCCTAATCTCTTTTCTAATGTTCAAGCTGTTAATTTAACCACGTTGTCTAAACTTGCATTGGAAGTGGGGCTGGATTTGTTTCCTTGCATGTGCAGACAGAAAAGCTGAAGGTAACTTATCAAAATAAGTGTAAGATAACAGAACTCTGGGTTGGCGGTAAAAAAAAAGAAAAGGAAAAAGAAGGAAGATATTTGTAAGCTGTTTTCTCAAATTGCAGAATTCTGTGTTTATCCAAAGCTGGCTTTAAAAACAGGTGGAGCTGTAAGAAATCTGCCCTCCTGAATATTTTCTCTAATAAACGGGAGGGTAATTTCTTAGCTCCATCTGTGAGGAATTAAACAAAGAGCACTGAGCTATAAGCAGGAGTCAAGAATGTCAGCTTTGCGCATCTTACACTACCTTTTATGGACCATGAAAAATTGTTTCTGTTCAAACTGAATTTTCGTACAAATCTCAGTTTGCTCACAGACATTTTGTAAGCATCAGTGAGCTAATATAATCTCCTAATTGGCTGGCTAAGGGCTCCAATGCAATGCAGACAGAGTAACTTAATATACAAGAAACTGGTAAAACTCCATAAAAATCCTGGTGAACAGGTGGTTGTCACAAGACTCATTACAAGAAATGTTGTGGGCCACCTTAGTAGAGGTGGCAGTGACTGTGTGGGATGTAGAGTGACCTACCCCTTCCCTTCAGAAGGTGACATTACCTTTGACACAGCTGTCCTCCAACTACATAAGGGACTTCAGTTTTTAGTGCTGACAATTCAACACTTTGCCCAAGCATTAATCTAGAAGACTGTTGGCTTTTGGGGACTGAGACTGCAGAGTTATAATTGGTGCAACTGAGAAAATTAGCGTGTGAGAGTACCAGAGGTCAGGCTGGATGGGTGCAATGGTCCGTTCTGGCCTGAGATGGTGTAAACTGGGAGGAGAATGTGGTCTCCCCTCTGCTTGTTTGACAATAAAACAGTATGTACATCTGTAGTCCCATATAAATAATGGCTGGTTCTAATAATTATAAATAAAATATACGGAATATACTACCATGTAAATAATGGCTTGTATCAATAATTATACATAAAATATACATTCACATGGAACTGCTTGTTGTTCTATGTTATACTATATATTTTCTGCCAGCAATATTTACCGAAAATGCATGAGGATAGGAAGGAACTTTTAGTGTTCAAAACCTCCGTATCATTCCCTTTTTTTCCCTTTCTTCTTCCGCTGGCTGAGAGCAAGGGCTCAGGGTCTGCCGTAACGGTCCGTGTCCTAGCAGGGCTTTTTGAACGTGGGTTTTCACTTCTTCTGTGCACTCCTCACTTGGCTGCCGTTCCATCTGACTCCAAAAGAAGCGAGTACAAATTAAAGAAAGAATGCAGCCCTAACGCCTACACCCAGAAGCTTTCAAAACAGAAGGCTGCTACACCTGTGGGGATAGAACAAGTGTATCAGTGTCCCGGGCTCTGCCCCGGCTCGTCCGCCTTTGTTAGCTGGAATGTGCCGATGAAACAATCAGGTGCAGTAGGCGCGTGGCAGCCTGCTTAAAAACCGATTCTTTGGAGACAGGGAGTGGGCTGTGAATCATGCATCCACATAATCTGATGATAACAATTTTAAATGTGGTGATTAGTGTATAATGGAAAGTATTGTGCTATTTGGTATGATTTGTCTGCCACTGCACTACCCAGTATTTAAAAGGCCCCCTCTTCTATGCAAATCCTGATTCATTCTAGTGGCAAATGCATAAGGTAACTTTAGGAGTGTTTAGGTACTTATATCTTAGAGGTACTTATATCTTAGAGGTCTTTTCCAACCTTAATGATTCTATGATTCTACGATCTTCCTCACTCACACAGCACATGCATGCATGTATATATACATACTATTATCTTTTGGTTCGCTGTACCAGCCTAAAATCACGGACATGCTGCTGGGCAGCACACAAAGCAATATTCCTTGCTGTGGAGCTTACAGGCTCAGTTGTGAACTTTGAGTACGGGCAAAACCAGCCTCCTAGCAGTATGAGTGGATCAAGCAGTGTATAAATGCTGTTCAGAATGCCAACCTAGAAATCAAGCTCCATCTAGCTGTTCAGCTTAATGAATATGGCCAGCAAGCTGCAACTTCATAACTGGTCCTTTCCTTCAGGCACCTTCATCAGACTACACCTTCAAGTATACATCTGCTCCCTGTGAATGCCAGGAGAACATCAGTAACCACTGGTGCTGCTGAGGGACATCAGTGTTAAAAACATTAAAAGTAGAGTGGGTCTTTTTGGTGGGAAAAGTGTGAGGCAGCAAAGCTGTGTTTTAATTGTGACAACGATTAAAAATCACAATAAAATAGTCTCACTTTGGGACTAGAGATGTGTCATGTTTGCTTCTGGTGAGATTCATTTTAGCGGTATCTGGTAGCATCAACTTTCCATCTCAGGTCTTAGCTCACTGGGCATTTATAATCCAAATAGATTCAGGGCAAATATCTGTTGACAGGGAAGAAAAACAAAGGAAGCAAACAAAAATAGAGAAAAAAAGCCATGGCAAAGCCAGGTGCCCTCATGGAGAAGTCCTCTGACAAGATGAATCATGATCTGGGAGAATTAATAACTGTAGACAGCATTGGATTGGTAAGTTTTTCCTTTTCTTAATCACTGAACCTCTGCGTGTCCTTGCCATGAATACATAACAAATAGGATCAGGAAGTCAATTAATAGATCACTTGCTTCTATTTACTCACATAAAGGAGTCCAAAAAGAATAGCTATTTTTCACACAGCTTTAGTGCCAGACCTAGTTCTTGCTTTGGCCAAATTATCCATCACGTATGACATGCATAGGAAACCTGAAAGTTAAATTATTTTTGTTATAATGAAAAGATAAATAGAGTACACGAATGCAGCTTACGCTTATAAATTTCATCTCAGCTTTAATTCTGAGCAATGCAAGCTCAGGTGGAAGACCTCCATCTGGCATTGGCATCCTGCTTCTGTTAGACTGATTGATGTGGCTAAAAAGATGTCTCCACAATGAGCCTTTAGATAGCCCACTGAGCTGGCTGGCTGGGTGCTCATATGAATCTGACTAACACTGTATTCAGGTTTGAAATGCCAATGGCCAACTCTTATACAAGTCACTTGGATTGTAGACAGAAGTGTTATTTTCCTGGAAGCATTTGCAATGAAGCAAATCTTCGGTGTACACACACGCACAAAAAAAAAAAAAAAAAGACGAGAAAAAAGAGAGAGACTGTGTAAAAAGGGCAGCTGTTGTTGGCAATGGAAAAGCCTCCTAGGCTCCACCTGCCTTGCTCGTGCCAGTATCTTTAAGTACCACCTCCTATGACATGTTGAATACACATTACTGTCAAACCTGAGTATTAGGTGGATAGATATGCAAGCCCACACTAGCAGGCTGCACATTTAGGGGAAGTGTCAACAATTTTCTGCAAACATTGTACGTGGTATCTTGCTGGGAGTTTGCTCAGGAGCACATGCACAGTGTGAAGTAATGCGCTCTTATTTTACAAGCTACAAGTTGAGCGCCAATTAACTGCACTGCCCGGCAATGGAAAAAGTGATATAGATGGGGGATCTCTGACAGCTAAGGATCAGACTGCCGAGTCTGATGCCAAACAATAATAAATGTACATGTTGAGAAATCTCCCTGGATAACCGAGGTTACACTCTGACCTAAATGACAGAAAAGTAAGAGAATAAATTCTTCCGCACACTAATCTCTAAATCCCCAGACCTCATTGCACTATAATAAACCTGACTTGATAATACCAACATTGCTTGAGATCCTGTTACCTACTGAACGTGAGGCTGCAGTCGCACAAACAGTTCAAGAGAGCAGAGGACAGCCCTGCTGCTGGAAGAAGCGATCCTGCAACCCCTCGGCAGCACCCTAGAGCAGGGTCCAGGGCATGCCACCCCCATTTTGAAGGAGCCCTGCAAGCAACAGCCAGCACCGTTAAATATGTCTCAGTTCTGCTTTGCTCATTGGGCTGTGAGCTGCAGGCCTGGGAGGGTAAAGTTTATGTGACAGGAGGTGCATTTGACTTGAAACTTTGCTGGTGAGGGCTTGTGAGTGGGACAGAGCACAAAGCGTAACGTTGTTAAGTGAGGTGGGAGTTAACCTCGTTTCGGGACCCAGCGGGAGAGGTAGGGTGGGGCAAAATTGTGATGGGCTTTGAAGATAAGGCCAAGAAATTTGTGCTGGATACGGTGAAAAAGGGGAAGGGCTTACACCGAAGGTAGCACATAGCCACAAGTAGGAAAGAAGAGGTTAGCAGCAGCGTTTTGAATTTTCTGGAGAGGGACTCTTTTATGGCTGTTGATAGCTGAGCAGAGCGGATTACAAAAAATCTGATGTCAGCTGTCCAAGGCTTGGACAAGAGCTCTGCCCTTAGTGTTGGGCCTGGAAATCCTTGTCAGTTATGCTTAGCAGGCATTGTAAACATGCAAGGATAGACTTGTTTCTTAGCCTGGGGAGCTTAAACAGATACACAAAAACCCTAACAGCTTTTAAGTGTGGCTCTCCTGTTTGTACTAATCACTGCAGCCCACTCTCACTGTTTCAAACCTAATAAAATGAGGAAATGAAAATGAAAACTAGCTCTGGTCTATGACTATCTTATCTCCTTGTCAACTACAAGGGTAATCTGGCATTTTAAAACAATAGCTACTTGCTTACAAAGCCCCTTTTAATTAATGGAACTGGAGAATCTCAGTCAGAGTGCAGATGTTAACCCCTTCGAAGTAACGTGAGTAAATTTGTCTGCTCATGATGATGCATAGCTCTCCCAGTTGGACAGAACCATACATGCTAAATACCAGAGTTCAGTTAAACCCAAAGTATGGAAATAAATCCACATCTGTTTCAAACTCCTCTCTGACCACTCTGCTTCTTTGTTGTCCTCCGAGGCAGAAAATCATCCATAGAACAGAGGCAATTTTTTCATTTAATAACAGTGGTACTACTAATAATACTTCCCCTCTATTATATAAAATAGCTATCACAAGGGAAATCAAGATGATATTGTTTTTCCATTTGGAAGCAATGGATTTTAGTTCCTTTAAAAGAACTGAGACAGTCCTCTCTCTACAGATATTCCAATGAAAATGAGGCAGAATACATTATGTTGCAGTCTTAATGCATTGTTTTGATGAAGCCACAGAAATGTCACTAGCAACCTATGTAAAAACTTACATACACATTTTTGCATAAAATTTTCTGAGATAAGAGTTATCCAATATTTGTAGCAGTATATAGGGAATGTAATAAGTTGACAGTGTCTACGATGTTACAGAGAAATGTATTTCTATTGAGTCAACTTATATTTTGTGTTAAAACCTCTATTAAATTTTGTACTAACTACTGCCAAACCACGCCAACTAGCACCAACGGGTATGTAAGCTAAGGTGGGAAAATGGATTCTTTGTTTGTGCTGGGGTAACAGGAATGGAGAGATCTTATTGAGAAACCCTGTAATAAACAAGCTTGTATAGAGGCAATGCAGTTGAGATGTACAGCAAGAAAATTCTCAGTAAAGTCAGACCTTAGGGAAAAGTTTGAATAACAAGCCAAACATTGCTAGCTCTGTAGGAGATGGGATGAGGAAGACAAAAGTGTCTACACATTATACAATGTAATGCCTGATTTGTACAGGCCTGGCCCCTAGAGTGAAACCTGGACCCCTAAGTTGCTGAGGCTTCAGAAGGGAGATCAAAATCCCCAGTGATGGACAGGGTGCAGCTCTTTCATGGTGTCCCAATAGGGAATACTGAAACCATGATCTCTCTGCCTGAAGATTAAACGCCCAAGACAGTGCATCTCCATCACCTTGAACCCATCAGCTTCTTGGATGATTAATTTTCCTATTGCAGACTTTTTTTTACATGAACACTGATACATGGTACCCTTTCCAAAGAACTGTGCAGGGCTTACCCTTTTCTATTTCAAATGTGGTTCTCAGTGTTGGTCCCCTCTTCTGCATTTTTGCATGTTTTCCTTTAAACAGTCATTTAATAAGAAAAAAGGAATAACTCTAAGACTGTGAGCCAGGAAGGATTTCTAGATACCATCAAGGGGCCTTAATTAATAGATTATAGACTTATTTTTCAACTTGCTTCATTGTCTTACTGTCTTATGTGGCTTTATATATAGCGGGTCATCTTCAACAAGGGAAAGGAAGACACCACTTGGCAGAGCTTGAGTTAATAAACCTCATCTTGTGAAGTCTGTGTAAGGGAGCTCCCCTGACCTGGGAGGATTCAAATCTGCTCAGGATCACTGCTAGGGTGAATGCTCAGATGACTAACCTAGTATCTAAAAAATGAGTGCTGTCAGTTCCCACGTCACAGTGCATGTTTAATGCCCCTCTGAGTATCTCAGGCTCTCAGGATGTTGTGGTGGCTCTTATTCCTGGAGGCATGGGGGACCCCAGCATGCCACAGGCCCCGGCGCTGCCCCCACCAGAGCCAAGGGGCAGCCAAACATCTCCAGGTGCTGGCCCTGCCTCAGAGCTGTGCACGGTGTCTGCCACAACCCCGACCGTGCTGGCTGTGGCAGGGCTAGATGCCCAGCTTCTCCGGCCCGATGGCAGGCTGGTGCCTCGGGTGCCTGGGGTGGGAAGCTGGAGGTGCCTAAATAATCCTGGTATCCTGGGTTGGGAGGCTTCTAAGTGGGGATCCCAGGGTTGGACTGAGGTGTCATGTCTTGTTGTAGGTATTTAAGCCAGGCTTCCCTCCTTCCCTTCATCCTGCCTTCCCACCTTCCTACCTCCTTCCTTCCCTTTCCTATCCCTCCTTCCTTCCTTCCTTCCTTCCTTCCTTCTTCCCTCCCTCCCTCCTTCTCTCTGTCTCTCTCTTTTTCTTTCTTTCTTTCTCCCCTTATTTCCTTCTCCCTTGCTCGCTTGCTTTCTCGCTCTCCTTTCTCTTCCTCCTAGCCTCCTCTGCCTGGATAAAGAATATGAAATTAATTTCCAAAGGAAAACAGATACTTGGTGGGCAGATCAGTGTTGTCCATGACAGGATAAAACAGCCTGGGTGAACAGGTACTGGTTAGACCCCATGCTTTCCAGAATAGCCAATGGTAGCACGTTAGGGTGGATCAACCTTTCTGGAGATGGCCACAGTTCTGAGAGGATCCTCTTTCCTCGACCTCCCTTTCCCCCACTGCATCAGGTCCATAGCGAGGTGGTGGCTGGGGTGCACTTGGAGACGGCTGCAGACCCACAGCCCTGCCCCCTTTCCCTCTCTGGGGGAGGCAGAGCTTCTCCTCTGGAGGAAAAGTGGCAGCTCGGATGGAAGGGACCAAAGGCTGGGGGACCTCAGGGTGCTGCTTCAACCACCTGCTGGCAAACACCCTTCCTCACATCAGAAATAAAATAAATTCAATGGCTTTGCTGTTTTTTAAGTCCAAGCATGTTGTTTTGAACAATAAAATGTGAGCAAACTACTTGTGCTATTCTTTTTTAACAGTTTAGCTGCCTCAGCAGAAATTATTTACAGGTGACTATGCAACCCAAGGCTCCATGGAGGAACTGCAGCATCGCACATGTCTAACTGAAGACAGACTTATGGCCCACTAAAAAGGAACACAAAATTAAAATATATTCTCCTCTCCCCTCATGCCAGCCCATTGTTACAGCCGAGTGACAGTAACAGTCAGGAGGGGCACTCTTGAATCACTTAATGCTGGTATATGACTACACTGTATGGTATTTCTTTTGTTGGGCATGCTATGTTTGAGTGCCATATTTTCCTCTTCAAATGCTTTTATGATTTTTTTTTCTCTTTTCTTTTTGTTTTGGTTATTTTCCTCTGGGCTTTTATACCCTACCCTCCACCCCCAAAAAAGAAAAAAAAAAAAAAAGAAAGAAAACCCCAAACCCCAGCAAGTTGCAAACACTGCAAACACTAAATGTAAAATTTCATTACACAGGGTTACAAGCAGAGCTCTTTGTTTTGCTTATCTTTACATTCATTCCACATACGTATTGTCCTAAGTTTTGATTTCCTTCACACAAAACCATTCGCTCAAAGAAATAAGCTGTTCAACGTATTGTGTTCTAGTGAGAACTGTCTAATTTTGTGTTTGCCGTTTTGCCCATTTAGTGCCCTTAGGAAGTATGATACATATGCATTAATGCATCATCTGTAAAAACTTGTGGATGTACATCCTAGCCTTTCATTAACGTTAATGGTGCCCAACCCCTGAATGTACACTGTGTCTCAGCACTCCACAAGTTAACTGAGTTCATGCCATAAACATCTTGTTCGCATTTCTGTAGCATAGGCTGGCTTTCTTGGTGGCCAGAAGCGGAGCACGGAGTGGAATCTCACTGTGCACCTGAGAAGTTATTTCCAGCTCTTACGCTGAAGATATTTCTGCGGATGCAGGCATCTGCTGTCCTGTGAAGAAAAATGCAATACTGTTTGCTCCCTTTCCAAGCATCTCCTTGCAATCTCGTTAATTTAGCTGGTAGCAAGCATATTGGGCATGGCATTTTGTTTACAATGTTACAGTAATGAGACGAATGTTTAGCATCTTCTGCAGAGTGCTGCTTGTACGAGGATTACATTCCCAACTGAAATAGTATATTTAAATTACATGTGGAGATTGCACTATGAAATACCTGGAGATGATGAAATCTTGAGAAGTTTTGAGTCACATGATACATTTAGACAGTTGAAATCTGTAGATATCTTGGGCTTTTTTTTCTTCTTAAAAAAACCCCAACCAACCAAAATGTTTATTATCAGGCTTATAGAATCTCCCCTGGGATTCAGCCAAAAATCAACTATAGCGTCCGTTCAGCACAGAGGTAACCAGCTGCAGTATTCCCTGTTATAGTGGGGAAGAATCTGATGTGACCATGCCACTGAGAGCTTTTTTGGCACAGCGCTTGGTTGTGTAATTCAGAACTTCAGCACAGGGTTTCTTTAATAAAATAAAGATAACTTCCTCGGCTTGGTTAACATTGGCCTGATGAGAAATTGGAATACATTTTTCCTAATCCTCCTTCATCTCTGCAGAAATCACTTTTTGATTGAGGTCAAACTTTTGCTTTGGCAAGTTATGCAGGCTCTCATTAGGCTCTGATTGCATGCATATGATTGTCCAAAATGCACAGTAGGCAAAGGGTCAAGGATACAAAGGCTGCTGTTGCTTTTTCTTCTTTTCCCCAATGCACCCAGCATGTGGAAAATATTTATCAACCTTCAGTCTGTGTCCCTGAAGCTTCACTCTTGATGTGCCTTTTTAGTGTCCCTCAAGGAATCCTGTTAAACTTGGATCCGCACATCCATTACCATTATTTTTAAAATGAAACGGGTGGCAAAATGACAGTGGCTTAGAAAAGTTAAATCTCTCGATACTCCAGTATGTTTATGTTATGGGGTAACCACAGCACATGTGAATATCTGAAATACATTTAATTGCTGCAAATAGGGATGCTCTTTAGACACAGGCTCTTGTTACTGAGGAGCAAAGGTGTTGACAGTCCCAGTAGGTATTTTGGGACTGAAGCCTCTGCCGCTGAGGGTAAGGAAAGAAAATAAGACTCTGTGTTAGTACATGGGTCCGTAGCATCCACTTTGTTACAGGAACACCAATGGTTGCGACTTACCAAATATGTGACGAAGCCACAGATGAAACTGTAAAAGCCAACTAGGTGTGTTTGGCTTGGCTTGGCCTGGTCCCATAAGCTACTGGGAGGAGAAGGAGCTTCCATATGGGAACAAGCGATGGAGATATTTCTCTGTCTGAGAAATTTTAAACTCTGCAGCTACAGATGCATGCTATACAAGGTGTTCACATCAAATACATTAAGAAATACAATCCTCACCTTTCTGTAACTAGGGCTGACAAAGGAGCTGCATTTTAACTTATTCAATATAAATGTAATTGTTACCAGATAAGCTTTATCTGTTTAAATGAGGTCTGTTCATTTTCCAAATGGCAACTGTTCTTTTTATACTATTTTTAGCTTCTATTTTTTGAGGAGAGGAAATAATGCACTTCAGAGCAGTGCTCTGGAGAACCGACAAACTCAACACAGCGCATAGCTGGTGGGAAAAAAAAGCCCTTCTAGGTGTCAATGAAAAAAAAAATTACAGCAGCGTTGCTTCCTTTTTTGGGGGCTTTTTTGGGCGTCGTTTCAAAAAGGGAGGTGAACTTTTTATGAGCATACATATGAGTATTTCAGACTGAACAGAAATACTTTCAAAGCACTTTTTTGGAGGTCTATGTTCTCCTAACAGGTCCTGAAAATTGTCATTTGAGAAGAGGACTCCAAAGGGAAATCTAAACCACAGTTTTTCCATAAAGGAAATATTTATTCCAATTGGCTATTCTGTTACAGCTGCCATTTTTCTTTTTCTTTCTCCTTTCTTTTCCTTATTTTTAAATTTTTGTAATGGAATTTAATAGGTTTTTATTTTATCTTAAAAACTCAAGATATTGGCAACAATAATCACTATGTTTTTTCTCATTTAGAAGGGCATTTTAAATTCCTATTTGTCATATGAATTCCTATCACATTTTCCTTTATAGATCTTATACTTGTATGTACCATGGACGTGCTCAAAATTTTGTAAGTAATGCAGCTTCTCTGTTCCTTTATTCAAGTTGAAGACTCCAGCAGCAACTCACGGATAGAGTAATCCAAGTGTTGCTGTACTGGTAGCCAAGACATTCTATAATTTCAAGTGGAAATACAGCCCTGCAGATTTTCTCCACAATTTCTTTTCACAAAATGATTTTGAGGTAGATTATAGTAATAAAAAACCCCATGTTGTCAGTGAGTTGGTCCTGACTTAGCACATGGAATACAAGTTGTCATACGTGTGTGGTGTAAAGAAACCTTGGTAGCATGAGACTAATGGGAGTACAGTTCTGCAATTTGTAATTATCCAGTGTTGCTCTAATGTGCAGGCTTGCATCAAATAAATAAATAAGTTCAAATTTTTTCACTAATTTAAGCTAATTTGAAAGACAAAATAAGATGATCTGCAGCCCAAATTTTACTCCCAGAAGAAAAATGCATGTTGCTTCAATGCAATTCTTTTTGTTAAAGCATCACTTCGATTTGCAGCTAGGAATCCTTGAGTGCCTTTAACTTTGACAGCTATTGACAGGAGTGGAGAGCACTCCAGGTGACAACCTGTTTTAGACTGACATGAAGGGTTTGAATGCAGCTACAAAGCATAAGCTGCCATAAAACTGAAGCCAAAGCTTTTTAGCTGGCTGTTTTAAAATCTCATAACCTCTGTGGATCAGGCTCTTGAGACTGGGAGGGTTTGTAATGCACACTAACTAGAGGGTTATGTGCTCCAGGCTGGCTCATCCAAGTATGTGGGACCACAGCAGCCTGAGTCTGGGATTGGTCCCAGTTTATGTGTCAGCTGCCCTCTTAGTCGACATATCCCAAAGTGAACAGCACAAGTTTTAGTGCCTGAGTTAAGACCCAAGGCTCTGCAGCTGGGGGATTTAGCAACATATATCCAGGGTGGATTGACAAAAGCATAGGATTTGTAACATATGCTTATTAGTGGTTACCCTGAGAACCTTGCAAAAGTCCACCTTTAGAAAAAAGAGTGTAAATATCCATGTAGAGGATTTTTAGGTGATTATTGTTTCCATATACAATAATTTCTTAATAACATAAACCCTTTTTTTTTCTTCACAACTCAAATTCAGCAGAACAGTTACGTTCGTACTTAGCATTAAGTATAGTGTTACTTGATGGACAAAGTGAACGGGCTTGAATATGCCTTTCAGTGGTCATTAAAGGATCTTTTAATCAGAGCCTTTAACTGAGTGAGATTATCAAGATGGATTGTGTTAGACATCTTTCTCTCATACAATCCATAAGGGTTTTCATTCTGTAATTTCATGGGATAGTGACTATGCTTTTGAATGCTATAGGAAAAATGTGTATTAAAAAAAAAAAAAACACAAGTACCTGACACAAACAGCTAAATCCACACTTATACATGTTTGACCCCTCCCTCCCTTTTTTTAAAATCATGAACAAGAGCCTATAATACTGAAATTGATATGCTATGACATATTGCTATGTGCTGTATTTCTGTTGCTAGACTATTGTATTTCCATTTGGTAGACTAGAAAATAAAATAAGCACCATGGTGTGTTTAACTATTATAGGAAATAATATCATTATTTCCATGGAATACCTGCTTTTTAAATTTAATTTCTCAATCTACATATATGCAAATGTAAGTTGGCAGGTACTTTAGCGTGATTCATTTTTACAGACCTACTTTTTGAATCAAATCTGAATACTTGGTCCTTGAAGTAATTTGTTTATTTCCGGATGTCATATTATGATTTATGAGATTGGTTCTACTCAAATGGCATTTTGCACCTTCTTTTGGGAGACTAGCAGACTCCACTTCAGAGAAATCTTAGTAATTCAAGCCAAATATCCATTGCTTAGTATGCATTGTTTTTATATTCTCTTGGGTCACCTGAAGCAATCCTGGACTAAAGGAGGTAAATTCCTAAAAACACTGCCCATCAGATGGCTTCTCTTGGGGAAACATTTGTGGAATTGTCTGAATTGTATCAATGTCATGTCTTGGTTTTGTGAAAACATTACCTAAAATAGGTGGACAGAGAGATGTTATCCACCTACATATTCTGGAATACATGCCCAGAAACAGGAGGGGAGCCTCAGCTTTTCTGTGTATAACCACAGTTTATTGTTCTTCTTCTGCTGTACTCCTTTCACTATCTACTATGGAGCTGATTTATCTGTCAACAAGGTGGAACCAGAGAAAATAGGTTTCTGAGTATTTTGTTGATCAGCTGCTTCTAAGAGTGCTCTCTCATGTTCCCTTTCTAGATGCTGTGGTGATGAGTTTGAGAAAAATAGCTCTCCAGCTGGATATTTCTCCTTTGTTGATCCTTTCTTTCTTTGGGATCCTTGAATACAGACTTGTTTTGGACCTGAGTTTTTCTTTCCATGCCAGGTATCTTCTGTTGTCCTTCAGGTAATGATTAAGCCACCCAACTGAAATCAGACTTATGGCACTATTCATAGCAAATTAACCTTTCTTGAGGTTAATGAAAGATGTGTTACTTTTTACGCTGGAACTCTTTCTCTCTTTGTGCATGTCTTCCTTTCTGGGTTATATTTGAGTGCAGCTTTGTTGAAACACTGCCACAGTTCTGGTAGTTCTGGATTACTCCATCCCCAACTGGATGCAACTTTCCTTGATTTCAAGCTTAACATATAATGTAAACACAGTCTGTACCTACATCATGATGCAAGTCTTGAACAACCGATCTGTTGTCATGTGGATAACACCTTTAACAGCTGTCAAAAACATTTGGAGAGAGCAGAGGAAATAGAAGAAAACTGAGCTTCTGCTCTATATAGTTGTCTAACTTGAAAAAGCGTTCAATAACTGTCCTAAGGAACAGTGACATTGTCAAATGCAATGAATCAGTTTTATTGAACTGAGATAACTTCTGCTGTTCATTTGTTCAGAGTCAACAAATTCCGGTTTCTGCAAAATTAGAGAATCATCAGTAGTTTTGGCACTACAAATATTTCAGGTTTTTACAGAATATAAATATATTTCCTAAGAATATTGGTATTTTCTAACAATCATCATAGGCAATGCAGACTTCTATGTTTGGCGAGCTGAGTCTGCTGAAGTCACTTCCATAAGACCCAAGGGCAGAGATGCTCAGCTAAGGATTGCATTTTTCCAGGACTGAATAGCAAGGGCTTTGTTTCTTTGTATCAGAATTAATTTATTATCTATGCCAACCAGCAGCATGACTGCTTCTTCTCCAAACCAGACTACGTTTGGGCTATGCTATTATTCTGTTGCTGTTTCCTGTTTTCTTTTTTTTTTCAGTTTCTCCTTCTATTTGTCTGAAGGGATATGTGTCTCCCAAAAGAGGTGCTCTGCAAAAGGTGAATAGCTGCTTTTTGGGTGAAAGATAAAAGTTTTGTTTCTGTGCACCCCAGATACTACATGTTTTTAGTGCACAATATGCGTATTTGCCTGTGTGTCATGCGTACGTGTCAGAGTGTGTGCAGACACACATGCACACGTGCACACACACATGTACTCTGTAACCTGAGTATCCTGGTTTGAGTCTCAGTCCCGCTTACTGTTTGGGGATTTTTTTTTTTGTTTTACTTTTTTGGCAAAGACATAGCATTTAGCTCTGCGATGACTGAAGCAGAGTTCAGACTGGAAGAAATGAGACTTTCTGTGAGAATCTACAGGAAATGTGTCACCTATAGTCACCTAGGAATCTGGTAGCTGCCGTACCTATACATAGGCTAAACCTCACCTCTGTGGGGATTTTCTGACCCTTTCTGTGGTAGTGCTAAAAATAATTCCTCAGAATTTTTTCAAACTATGTGTTTGAGAAACCTTGGGCTTGATTTAAAGAGTGAGTTTGGAATTTCTGAGCAGCGAGCGTAGTGTGACAGAAAAATTATGTCCCAAATATAAAGGTATCCAGACTTCTCCACCAGGCAGCAGACCACCTATGTGGCAGACTTGAGATTCCTCCAGAGCCACTAGTTGAATTTTCTGTGTGTGTGCCAAGGTAAAAACACTGAAAGCGTATTTTCTATAACTGCACATTAGGGTCTTCTGCTCACTGCCTGAAGTGAAGGAATGATGCCCAGCAAACAAGATTAATTGCGTATCCTAGTGATGCTCAGGAAAATGCTATTTAGCAGCAGTTTGCCACCAGAAATGCTGCTCTGTGAATGGTTATGAAGTTGTGCACAATGTAACGCTATATGATATTCTCCCAGCATTTGTACTTGTAATGTATTTTAGGCAGGTCTCTGAAACAGCAAGTGATCTTTTTTTTCCACTTCTCTGTTTGTGTTTTTCTATTTGTGATCCAACTGCATTATTGGCACATGCAAAAGGCATCTACAAAGGCAAAACAGTAGGCTGTGATCTCCAAGTACCTGGTACGCTTGCGGAATTTGAAACACATGTTTTGAGCTTTGGCATTAACAGAAATGAAAGCATAACTTTTTACGTATATTAAACATTCCCCCAGACTCCAAAATATGTGTTACAGTCTATGCCAACTCACCTGAGGGCAAAGGGTTTCACAGGTCTTTGGAACTTGCCTAATTTTGATAAAAAGCTCTGTGTACCCCTTCACTGTTCAGTGTGTGGATGTTACAACTGTATCTTGACCATCATGATATAACTTATGTTAGGATGAAACATCTGTAATATTTTGTAATGATATTAATCTACAAAAGAAAGACAATTTTATGTATACATCTGAAATACAGACTATATGCAACAGCCAATAAACTTGGCTGATATTATTAAAAAGCAAAAAGTATGCAGTATTTAATCTTATTTGATATTTACAAATCACATACCTTCAAATTATTGTAGTTATAAACATGTGAATTGATCCAATTAAAATAGGAACCAACTTGGAACCTAAGCCTTTTCCTTGAACCAAAATTAATATTTGTTAGGTTCAAAAAAAGTTTGAACCACACAATCTGTTTCCTCAAGCCTTTGACTTGGTCTTCCTGCCCCCAGGCATCCACTTTTCCACTGCCTTTCAGCAGCACTCTGACTTCCCCCTCCTTTGTGTGATGTCCAATGGGTTTTCCTCAGTTTCCTACTCACTGAAAACTTCTGTAGGCTTTTCCAGCTGACTGGAAAGTTTCTGCAGTTCTCTCATCACCCTCTTCAGTGACTCCCTTGCCTTTGGAGAACCTTATAGCTGATAGATCCATCAGGATAACTACTGAATGCATGCTCTTCCCTTACCCCCATCTACAGCTAATGGGCTCTTTGCTTTCTCTGATCAACCACATACTATAATGCCCTGTCTACATTAATTGGGAAATCCTTGACAATCCATGAAAGCAACTTTGAGAGAAAGACTGAGACAGGAGAGTGGTGAGCAGGAGGAATCAAGTCATGTTTTTAAAACCCTGTTGAAATCCTCAGATAGATGACAGGAAAGGCAAGAGTAAAATGAGTGGAGGAATATCATACTAACACTTCTTCGAAGCTAAGAGGTCTGAGATCTACAAAGTTAAATTTTTCTAGTATGGCAGATGCAACTCTACGTTGTGTATTTATTTACATTAGCATGGTAGAGATACATAATGTTCCCAATCTGATGTGGCACAAGAGGAATGGCAAGATACCAGTAACCTAAGCAAAGTGCATCCCCAATGCAACAGTCTGCGTAGGATTGTAGGATTTTTGTCTCCTATCAGCATATATTTTCTTTGACTAGTGTCTAGTCACAGATTTTTAAAATGTACTATACAGGATTTTAGATGAGTTTTTTATTTTTCTTTTTTGAGCAGATCTGTCATTGATAGAGTTAAATCAGGACTGAGTAAAGATGAAACCATGATCCTATGTACAATATAACGAGTCTTTCTGTATGTGCATATACATGCGTACACAGTGTTGCAGCGGTTCTCAGAAACTAACTTTTAATGGTCACCCCTGGGTAGTGTATCCATGTACCCTACTGACCACAGCTGAGGTTCTCACCAAGAAGCTCCTGACTTGGTCTAGGAGGTGAGATTTGGAAAGGTGATATAAAGCTGACTTTGTTTCCTGTGGCGACTATTTGCTAGGCCAGTTCCCCAATTTAATTTAGAAGACCACGAGTAAACAGTGGCATAGTGTATTTGGCAGAGACTTGGTGCTAGGAATGAAATAGGAATACCTGCCTAGCGTCCCCATCAGAGCCTTCCCCAGCCATCCTCCATTTCCACAGCCTCGTGTGCTGGGCCCCTCCAGCTTATGGGCCTCGGGGCGTTTGCATGGCCTCCACATCCAGACGTACATCCTTGTGAACTAGGTTGTGTTTTGCTGCTGTTTAGAGCTGTAACCTTGACTGCATGGAAAATAACATTAGGATGTTCACAGTTGCCAATACACCATCTAAGCTCTCCTTATGTGTCTTCTTAATAGAAAAGCAACCCATAATCTTTAATGAATGTTTTCTCATATGACCCCTGTGAGATAGGAAGAGAGAGATTAGTTAACATTAGCCATCAAAAAGTTAGCTATCAAGTCTAAACTATCCATCTGGGCTCACTCTTTAGGCAGGACAAAGGGAGAAAGATATATGGAGTAACTCTGAAGGCAAATGGAGTAACTCTGAAGATAAGGTGGATCACCACCTGGTTGCATCTATAGGAAGCCTGGGTGCCTAGTGTGGCACCTACCTTTTAGATGGTTAAAGCAAGAGGAATTCCTTTCCAAACAGTTTAATAAGGTACCTTAGGAAGCACATGAAATTAGGCTACGCTTCCCAATACAAAGGCTAGAGTCTTAACTCTCCATCTTATCTGTATTCACATGGGCCTGCTCAGGCCATTTTAAGGGCTGCTCTGTGTTAGTGATGCAGCACAAAACAGCTGCACAACAGCACTATCTGGTATCAATATCTACCTCAGATTTTGCACATAGAAATTATGTACACACACAAGCACAGATGTGCATATACTTTTGGGGCACAAACAAAAAAGGATTTTAACTCTTTGCAGTTTCTGAGAAGTGATGAATTGACAGAAAAGATATTAAAAAGCAGAGAGGACTTAAAAAAAACCCCTTCTCATCTAGACATGATCAATGGGCATTTCATTTGTCAGTAACTCATTCTGAATTGTTGATCTATTCAGACCTTGCTCTGGTGCCCTGCTCTCTGTAACTACAGCATGCAGGATTAATATCCTCACTAACTCTTATGCATTTGGCAATAAGCTCTTGCCCAATTTTTACTGCCCCCCTAAGGAAATAAGAGCACTGTGTATTCTAGGAAAAAACCACACTTTTAAAATATTCATATTTCCATGGTTGTGTATGTCTGTTGTGTAAGTTTTCCTTGGTGGCAGTGAACAAAGTGCTCTTCTGTGGAGCAGGCTCTCCTGTCTCCTCCAGCAGACTCAGTGTCTGTACAGGGAATTCCTGTTCCTGGCCCAAACCCACAGGCCCTCGGCACTGGAGGACAAGGTCGGCCATCTCACACTCTCTCTTTCTCTCGGCCTGATAGCTGATCTGCGTGCTGGAGAAATGGGCTCTGAAAGACAAAAAGAGGGGGGCTGAGGCGAAGGAAAGAGAGAGCATGTATACGTACTTCCAATTCGTCCTGGGAACTTCAGCAAACATTTCCTCCCTAGAGCTAGTTTGTTCAACTTTTGCAGAAGTCCTGATAGTCTCTGATTTTCTCTGCTCTTGATTTAAATGAATTAGTGGTACCTGGCTGTGTTGTTTTACCATCACTGTGACAGTATCATCCAAGCCTCATTGCACACCTTCCATCTTCCATCCTGCCCATGAGGGCTTTTTTTTTTCTTGCAGTAGCAGTGACTGAGCAACAGCATCCACTGCTAGGCAAAAGGCTGCCTACAGAGAGCTTCCTCTGTTTAGATTTTAGTCAAAGGACCCACGGAGCATACTTCTTGGCTACTTATGGTCAGGGAAGTATGCATATTTTTTAAAAGTTGTGCACTTTCAAGACAGGTAATTGTGTAACCTTAGCTGCACTCTTTTTTTTTCCTTTCCCCTAAGGCTGGAGTGGCACCTTGCATTCCAGCTGGTGCCGAGGGCATGGCGTAGCTGCGCTGCTCCACAATCAGCTGCAGGCTAGCTCCTGTTCTCCTGTCCTTCACTGAGGAGGACGGTATCAGCCCTTTCAGGCTCTCCCCGGCTGCATTTTCCTAGCTGACTACTCTCCCTTTCATGGACAGTACAGGACACTACGGGGTACAGTGTATGAGGCGCCTTTATTATCCTCTGCAGCTATGCTTTCCATTGAGAGCAAGGGTAATTATTCTATTTCTGTTTCAGTGTCAGGTACCACATGGTTTATGCATTTGTCTCTTCGAAAACATGTTTTGCTTTGATGTTTGCTTTTCTAATGGGGCTAGTTTGCATAATACCTTCTGCTGCAAAAGAATGCTGAATCTACAGATGAGCTATCACTTCTCAAAATACTGATTGCTATCAGATGGCTTGCCGAAGGCCTTGGCTGTGGCTGTGCATGCGTGTGTCTGTGCGTGTGTGCACAGTTGGGGGAGGGAGGGAGGGTAATTTCCTGTCTTTGACCAGTTTTGACATAATGCATGAGCAAAAAGAGCTGGATCCATCAGAACATTAACATTTACCTGCTTTCCCAAAGCAGCGTAGCAAGCTCTCTGCCTGCAAGGGGGTGGTTACATGCGGGGAAGGAGTGAGATGACAGGAGAAAGGGAAATGCAGTATTTGTGCCACTGGTTTCTACAGTACAGCGTTCCTGACTGCATCTGTCACAGTCTCTTTAGATGACTTTTACAGCTATGGTACGAAAGTGTTCACCTTTAGTAGTGAGAATAGCTAAAGTCAGATAACTAAAGTATACAAAGCTGTATAGATCCAAAAGTCAGGTCAGGGGACACGAAGCAGAATAGCTGCAGGGAGTGTTATGGGTTGCATATATACATACACACACACATACATATGAGTGACTGTGTGCGTATGTGAGATTTGCAGCATGTTTCTTCCTTTTCCTGAATGATACGTTACCAGTCGCTCATGCTGACCTCTCCCCGGTGAAATCCCTTATCTGCTGCCTATTCACCTGACCTCGTTGCTTTTCTGTGCCTGGACCTGATGCCTGACTAACTCCTAGCAGGCGAGAGGGGTATGGGGAGGGAAAGGACTCCTGCTTTCCTTCTCTCGACAAGGAACCTAAGCCAGAGCCCACCTTTCCTCTGAAAGTGCTCTGACATACCAGGGAGCAGAGCTTAAAGAATTTCTACTGGCAGCAAGCTTTGAGAGTCAAATTTGAACATTTTGGCCTCAGCATTTTGCTTGCTAGACTACGGCTCTAGGTGCTTTTTATAAAATTCAGGGACTATCCTTCCTATAGCATTGCACACTCCTCTGCTTTCAGGATTCATGCAAAACCCCCAAAGATTCAGAGGCTTATTTCAGAAAATATTCCCACATTCCAGTGCCATCTGAATGTATCTGTTTCCACATACCTTTGGGCCAGAAATGGGGTCCGATCTTCAGAGAAGAAACTTTCTCACAAGATTTTTGGAACTTCTTGGCTTTAGTGAGTAGAGACAATTGGAAATACCATGAGAATGATAATAACTAAGAATAATTTGTGCTGACATAATGCCTTCCATCTGTAGATCTGAAAAAGCTTTATGAACATTAATGAATTAGTCCCCTTACTACCCTGTGAGACAAGGATATTGTTATCCCAGCTTTGCAGGGGGGGTTATGAGGGGACTGTTAGGAATTTAAGGGCCTGATCCAGCATTCACTGGAGTCTATGAGAAAATTCCCAGTGACTTTACTGGGAGCTGGATCGGCCTGTTAGTGGATTGCTCAAGGCCACACAGCGAGTGAGCGATAGTTTTGGGAACGGGACCCAGAGCCACCGACTCCTCGTCCTGTGCTATGGCCACAGGACTGCTTTGTTCCTTTCCAACCCTCGACTTTCTTCAGGTCTTTCATTACTTTTCTGTCTGGATGAGGTGCCTGAAGTTGAAAGTATAAGGCAACAATATAGAAGGTTCATTTATAACGTTTCAAACCTCAGCAGAAAGCTTGGCTCTGGTCTGGTCTGAGGGAGGAATTTTAGCAAGACCCAATTTTTAAAGAGGTATCTAAGCACTTGGTTCCCATTTTTATGGGCAGGAGAGGCCTAAAGACCTTTAAAAATCAATCTGTAAATAACGACATTGCTCCAGCCAGGTAAAGTATCCCTTGTGCAAGTTCCCAGAGAAGCTGAGGAGAGCTAAAGCCTAGCAGAACCAAATTTTGCAAACAGGTCAGGTCCCCAAGAAGCATCCCCACTCCGTGGAGACCTCTCCCCACACGGGTATGCCCACAGATCAAAGCCACATCTGCTGCTGCCAGGAGACACCTGCCTCACTCAAGGCAACAGCCTGCAGGCTCCCCCTGCCCCAGGGTGGTCCTGGCAACCTGCCTCCCAGGCTCATACCCTCCTCTCCTCTCTTGCCGGCCTCTTGCCCTTTCAGGCTGGGTTCTCCTACCACTTTTTAAAATCTTTTTGCAGCTGGGTTGCTTTCCACCTGCTCCCTGGGTTAACCCCTTCCTTGTCATTATAAACCTCATGCAGATGCATGTAGATGCATGCAGATGAAACGCAGATGTATGGAAGCTGAAGTCAGCACTGAGCAACGCAATGCGACCTTACTAAGCACCCCGGTGCCAGTGAGAACAGAATAACAAGTGAGATTTCTGATTTGTGGGAAACAACTTTTTTTTTTTAATAGTTTGGGACAGTTTTGGGGTTCTGAGCTCACTAGGAGAGACCCTGCAAGGCAGGGGAAAGGCTGGTCCTCCTGGGGCTGATGCTCACACAGGGTCAGTGATCTGGCATAAGTCCAGACCAACTCCAGAACAGAGCCCGTCAGGCACCGTACTTCTGCTCTGCACTTTCCAAGACCCTCAGCATCCAGCATCCAGCATCCATCTGGGCAGGGCTGTGGGAAACCTACCCTGCCCTTAGCAAAAGCTTGTAAAGGTAGAGACTTTCCTAATGCACTCTTACTCTGTTGAAACTGCAGAAGAGTTTTTGAGCCATTTCCATGTTGAAAGTTCGTAACATTTTTTTTTAATGAATGAAATTAAAAAAGAATAGTTTAAGTTTTGATTTGAGACTGTGAGCTGAAGGCAGAGGTAATGGAATAACCCTGGAGACTCCTTATAATTGAATTCAGTAACAGTCTGTGTAGCTGTTTTTTGAAGGATTGTAACAAAATCGCACTACCCATAGGGCAAGTACTTACACAGACTCCACAGTAGCCCCTTTCTGAGGCACTTCATACAAGGGAAAGTTGTTTAAGAGTGAGCTATGTTGCTCAGCAACGCTATGTATTTAATTTTTTTTATTTTTTAACATTTCATAGCTCATGGGATTTTAGGCACTAGAGCTAATTTATAAGAAGGCTCCACTGAGTTTTCTGAAGTTTATTTAACTGTATGAAAACATTTCCAAATAAATTATGTAATCTACAAGATATGTATGTTATTTGTGTGCTGCTTTGCTGGTATTTCTACTAAAGTACCGTTGAATAGGGCTTGAAGTTGAACTGAGATATCATCTGTTCATTCACTGATTGAAATTATTATTTGGGTCGTTTTACCTCTCCCCATGCTGCCCACTAAAAGATAAGGAGAACCCTTTTACAGTTCAGCCCATTAATTATCTTTATATGTTTTATACAGAGCAAATAGCAAACTGGTTGAAAAGCGCACAGGTGAAGGAGCTCTTTGTGGTTCTGTGAGGAGATTACAGTGACAAGTATTCAACCTGATTACGAGGACACAGTTCATCATTTTTTTCTCCTTATTTAAATCAATAAGATCAATCCCAAATAATTTCCCACTTTATGTACCGTGTTTATGAAATTACAAGAGTTATATGGAAGTGTATGTGCCTTTGTTCACCTTTAAGCCACAGGAAAATTAATTCTCAAGAGAATGAGCCCTGGCAAATACTTTTTCTTGAGAGTGACCATTAAGAAGTACAAATAAAGCCTGAGAAAGGTTCCTGGCTATATATTGGTAAGGCAAGTTTTTCTCCACCCAGCTCCCCCTGCTCCTGGAAAGCTTCCACACCTTCTGGCCTCGTTACCCATGTTCCTAGTTTCCTCATTACTTGTTCTCATCTACTGCTGGGCAAATCCTGCAAAACAGTATTCATAACATCTGTTCAAAGACAGCCCACACTCTAACTGACATGCCTCTTTAACGCGCGTTCTGTGAACAGAGGGACAAGCAAATATTTGTTCACAAAAATACTGCTGAAAGAGAAACTTCCATGGGTAACCACTGTCGTCTGTAATTGCAGAAGGACTGGTGCTTGGTGGGGAGAGATGGGGAAGGGAAGGTGGGTTGGTACGGTCACTTTGAAAGAACTTTGTGGGTTTGACAGTTAGGAAGCAAGACCATTGTTATGTGATATCTTCTGCTGTTCATGCTGCTTAATCAAACCCCCAAATCCTCCCTTTAGGAAGCAAATCCCGTCCCAGAGGAAAGCATGAGAGCAATTTGTGGGCGGAAATAAATAGCAATAAACTATCATCTGATGAATAATCGAGAGTAACAAATGATTGTGTACCAACCCAGGTCTTTTCATGGATAAGTTACAAGTGGAGTTGGAGGCTCGATGAGACGCTGTTTGACACAGAAAATACATTCACTTCTCTTCCTATCACTTGAAGGAGTCCCAGCATAAGGTCAGCTGTAAGCTGGCCAGTATCTCAGTCATATGACCTCATAGCTCTCATCAAGGCCTATGACTGCTGATAAATTAAAGGAACCTGTGACAGTGGCAGAGAGAATAATCTGGAGCGGGCGACAGCCATTGCAATGTGGGGAGAGCTTAAAATGTGCTGTTTTCCAGAGAGCTTAGGGTATGGTTAGCATTTATAAAAAAGGAGTGTTAGCTGCTTGAAAATGAGAAGGGTTATCCTTAGTAACTGTGTATTTGCATTTCAAAGTGGTAATTACAGGTATGTGTACACACAATTAAATAGGCTGCAGAGAGTGAAAATAAACAAATAATCAGTGCTATTAACCAAGCCCTAATGAACATTTTTTGTTATAACATAAATTAATATGTGTTCTTTGAAAGAACAACAAAATGAAATATTCCTGTTTGAGATTCTCAAGGATTATACAAACAACAAATGAGTTAAAAAAATTAAAGCTGTGAAACCCGTTGACACCAACACGTCCTTTTAAACATCCAGCAATTGGACCTGGCCAGCTACCCTGATGCAAGCTTTTTCATTCCCGTTGGTAATACATTCAGCAAGTTCCTCTGAACTCCAGGCAATATCAGACACATAGATGGCATACCTAAGGCTTGCTCCAGCAGGCTCCATTGACGTTTGCACTGTTGGAAGCCATTCTAACACAGCTATTTATGAATATGTAACATGCAAACTGGATCTTGCCCAAGAGCTGCTCCAGTTTTAATGACTCTGCTCCTGTTTGCACACACGCACTGCAAACTCTTTCTCTGTAGGTGAGCTAAGCAGATCCAGGAAATGTTAGCCATTTTGACTTTGGGGTTTGGTGACAGGAATTGTATGCAAGCTGCTGTTTCTTGCAAACATTCCTCACATTTCTGACACACAGTAGGGTGGATACATGTTGTGTAACAGCGTTTTAACCTTAGCATTAAACTGGTCAAGTGACAAAATGCTGAAAGAAAACTAGTGTGTTCAAATGATATTGGCCAATACTTATCTCACATACCAAATAACCACTCTATTTACTGTGGCTAGTCCCGAAAAAAAAAGCTCTTTTTTTTAAAAAAAGGGCTTTGTAAAGTCCTGTCTTCACTGTGTCATACTGCCTGAGGACAGCAGCAACAGCAGAGTGACCTGCTCCTGCCACATGCCTTAAAGGATTGTCTCAAGAAAATTAGAGTGTAGCTGAATCTCTGTGCCCATTCAGTCTGTGCCTTCAGCACTGAGAAGTCTGCTGTGCACAATGGGCTCTCCCGATCAGCTCTGTCCTGATTTTAAATTAAAACCTAGTAACTAGACAATTTTACCCTTTGTCATAAAATATTTTTCAAGGCAGTTTCCTACCCCCTCAATTCCCTTCTAATATTACCATGCCTTGGTTTGGGGTTCGACGTTGAGTTCAAATATGTTCCAAGATTGTTTGCTAAACCTCATCATCCTCTTGCATTCTCAGCATGCTATTGTACTGCCTAATCCTTGGTGGTAATCTGCCTTTTCAGATCAGTGCTTGCCTGGTATTATCAGAGAGATCAAAAAGAGTTTTCAGCTGGCTGAAGGCATCACTTAATGCACTAAGGATATCTGGACCTGCATCTACCTATGTGTCTGCAGTTTTAAAAATGTGAAAAACCCTTTGGAACAAACCAATAAAAATAAATCAGTGGTAGCTAAGCTGAGCTCTTAGCAAATGCAAAACAAAATAGAAGATGCGGAAAATAATTACTCTGTTATTATATCACTTTCTAGACAGCACTATATTCCAGTCCACCAATTAGTATTTCCATTTCCAATTCCAGGTCCCTATAGAATGTCAGGAGATGGGAACTTTCATCAGACTGTTTAATGGACAAGGCATGATTTTTCTGTTGCCTTTGAAAAAAAATGATGGTGAAAACATGTTGTCAGTCCTCTTCAAAATACTACTTAATTTGCTCCCCCCCACCTTAATATATGTTTTATATGTAAGTCTGAAATATTTCCGTAGAAACTTTTGGGTTTTGCCTTCCTTTGGGGAAAAAAAAAAAGAACAGTTTATACAAAACTTGCATTTTTTCCCTCTGTTAAAGCGCAGTTTCTGGAAAAAAATTCTTCCAGAACTTCTTTGACCAATGCTGCCTGTTGTGAAGAAGATTTCTCTTTGTTTTGATGTTCTTATCATGTCTATTCTTAACACAGCCCTGAGTATATAAACTATCAAAAACTGATCGTAGCTGCTCACTAGGATAGAAATCAAGTGGTTTAACCTCTTCAGAAACCAGCTGTGGGATCTTACAAATCTTGCACGGGTTTTAATGTCATTAAAGATACCTTACAAAATGATGTTTTCATATCCCTAACCTTAAGGTTGGCTGGGCCGATGTTTTGATTTTGCATATCGTTATGTCAAGCGGTATCAACCCCACTACCAGATAAAGGTTGAAGCTCCGTTGTGCAGGGAATAATAGTTCATGTGCATGTGAGGACATAGCTGACTTGTATCTTTTGGACCACAAGTAGCTCCTGAGGAAGTCAGCTGCAGCTTCTGTAATGGCGGCAAGGCAAGGGGCTGTTGGCTACGCACGCTGTCAGGGGAGGCAAAGTGGTGAGGGCATCTCACACTAGCAATGCTGGGGTCCCTGGTGCCCGACGGCATGCTTGGCCTGGCTGGTGCAATAGTGAGCAGGGAAATGCCTGTGAAAGTACTGCAGGTCAGCCCTGCTGCTGCTCCTAGAGCTGCCCTTCCCTTTGGTGCTGTGTCGTCTCTCCCTTGCACTTACAGGCTGTGTACTGCTCTTGGTAGGCGGCTCATATAGTTGAGAAGTGTTGCCATGACTAACATAGGAGGACAGCCCTTCCCTTAAAGGTTTTGCAGTCCAAAATTCCTAATAAAGCAGTGATGTATAAAAATGGAACATACTGGGAGATAAAAACTGTTCGCTAAACCTTCCCAGACTGGGACAAATTTGGCACTATCAGATTGTGTCCTGGTCCAAGCTCCTGCAATCAGGTGACCAGAGTACAAGTTCAGCGTGGCCTAACAGAAACAGGATTTATGCTTAAATAGCACAGAAAATCTGGGGAAGGAAGGGCAAGCAGAACACAGCTCAAGTCTGATGTTAGAGCCCAATTATCTCTAAGACCACTACACTCTCCCCCACCCCTACTCTGGATGGACTGAGTGAAAAAAAGCCAACAAACCCAGTGTAGAATAGAAGGACAATGCAAGATGTGGCCTATCCACGAGCGAGGTCCCATTGTCTTCAGGGGTCTGTCAGGATGATATACTTTGCAGTCAGCACTTGCTGCTTCTCGTGGTGTGGTACAACCTGTTTGTGAGTTACATGTATATTCTTGTACAAAGCCTGTGAACGTGCATTGAACTCCTCTGTCTTTTCATCTCCTGTGCAGGGTACTTGCAATGTTGTTCTCATTTTCTAATCAATTGCACTTGTTGCTTGGGGGCCTTTACCTTCTTGTTGCTACACTATACTGGCTGTCATGCCTATTCCTAGTCACCCAGCATTATTGTATTTGGTAGAAGACACATTTCAGAAGTCCTTTCTCTTCCCCTCCCTTCTCATAGGCTGTTGTGTTGGGTGAGAGTGAGCTGTCCTAGCATTCCTTCTTACTGCAATAATGATCAATTGCTAGAATGCTGCAATATATATATGTATATACATACACAATTATTCCTGAATGACTTATATAGATTAAAAATGCCTAGTAATGAATACAATTTGGATTGAAGTATCACTCTGTTTTCCAGTTCTTTCCAATGTCTCCTTTTGGCATAACATGTTCAAGTTAAAAACAGGACAAACCAAAATGAAATCTCCCCATAATGGTGATATCGCAGCAACAAGGGGAAAAAAATTGGAATTGGCTACTACTGTTGAGACTGTTAGAATAAGGGAGAGATGACTCCTTGCCCGAAGAAGCTAATTATTAAATCTCTTTCAAAGTAAAGTATCTCTAGCCAAAAATTGCCCATGACCCTGTAGACAGAAGCATAAGAGTCCATTTCTTTCTCAGCAGAGTTAGCTTAATTTTTTCTCTGTATTTGGAGTTAAACATCACTGTTCCAGATAAAGATATGAAAGTGACAGTTAAATAAGATGTTTCTTTCAAGCATTGTACTTGCTGTGTTAAGTGAATTTCTCTATGTTATTAATTTTTTTGTGGCAAGAGGATTACATCACAATTATAGGATACAGTTACCAGAATATTTCCTCAGTACCTCTGAGAGGAGCAAAACTATTATTTGGTTTGGCCACTGGCTGGTTCTAAATGTTCTTCTGAGCCCTTTAATAGACCTGCCCATCCACAGCGCTAAGACCCTTACAAAGGGATGGGCAAGGAAAATTTATTTCTGTAGTTTGTAGAACTAAAGGGGGCAGAAGTACAGAGTAGTAGTAGGAAGATGTGCCCAAGCGATGTGCCTTTGTGTGGAAGTTAGGCATAATTTGGCTGAGAAGTAGACACCCTTGTAAATTGGTGCTACTGCCATGATAGTTACCCAGGAGAAGTTGGCCTGGATTCCTCTTGCATCTCCTATTTCAGCAGTATTTTGCATGTACTGTAAAGCTAAACTAAAAATGGTACTGAATGCATCCAGGCAGCAAATAGTGATGCTGTGGAACAGGACCTATTTATTGAATTGAAGACTTGTGTTCAAAAGTCTTTTACAACCAAACTCTTACCTGAAATATCTTGCATTTATCCATTAGACCTTACATTCCTGAAGTAAAACTAGATGGGTGGTCATTCTATTATTCCCTTAAAAATGTTTGCAACATGTCCTTTTTGCCATTCTGCATGAACATGAAACCCAGTCCTTCCTATTTTTCTATGCTACAGAGTCCTTCTCCAGGCTAGTTAAGAGTCAATAGAAAAGACAGTGATGTAGAAGAATCAGATTCAAGCCTCTATTCCAATGAAAACTGATTCTCTAGACAGAACAAAACACGTATTAGCACCCCATAAAGTGCTCCTGTGGCACAGTTCACCTAGTGGACATAACACTTACCTGAGACATAAGAAACATAAGTCCAAGTCCCTGTTCCGAAGCAGGTAGAACTGAAACATGAACTCAAATTTTCCCACACTCTGATAGATGACCTAACAAAAAGGGCAGCCTGGGACATTGTTTCTACAGTAGTTCTCAGCTATTTGTTTGTCTCTCTTTCTCCCTCTCTGCCAACCCCTCCCTCATATTTTGACCAAAAATTGATCATCACCCTGAGAAACTTTTCCTAAAACAAGTTTAGTGAAAACTCACACAAATAGTTTTGGTTTCAAGGAATCTGTGTTTTTCTAAAGAAAAAACCCCAAACCCCCAAACATTAAATTGAAAGATTTCCAACAGGCTCTACTTTGGTGTTCTGTGACTGGACTATTCAGAGGCAACATGAAATTGGAAAAGCAGTCTGTGTGACTGCCATACACACGACTTCCACTTTACTAAGTAACGCACAGAGTTTTGTATGCCTGGAGGTACTCTAGGGCTCACCAAACTACTATGAAATCTTCTGTATAATGAAGCAGAATTCTGCCCTCATTTGTTTCTGTAGCAGTGCACTAAACCGTATATTTGCCTTTTATTTTAGGAAGCTGAGGGAGAAAGAGAAGCTGATAAAATGACCAGAAAGTTTTCAAAGATGGATCTATTTCAAGAAGATTACAGAAGTTTGAAAACCAAATCAGTAATGTGTTTGTAAACCATTTCGTTATTCTCATTGTGCTTCCAGAATGAGGTATTTTAACATTTATGGAGATGGTGGTCTTTGAGATAAGAAAATTTCTGAGAAATACTGATGGATTTCTAAGCTACAAACTCAAATAGATAAAGAAGCTGTGGAAAAGGAAATAAAAAAATGAACTCTGATCTCTTTTAATGATGTTGCATGTGATCACTATTAAATTATAGCTTTGACTTTATTAAGGTGTGTTAACAGACTCTGACAGAGTCATAAAACAAGCCATTTTCCACCTTTTGTGGTGTTAAGGATAGGAGCTTGCTTCCCTGAAAAGCTGAAGCAAAAATCAGATAAATGCCCATGAAGAGGAGATGCTGGAAGCCCTCATGTTCTGGGAGCCACGCAAGGTCCCACGTGATGTTGCTGCAGCTCTGCAGAGTGGGCTTGGCCAATCGCCGTCCCAGGAAAAGCTGTTGGATTGAAATCTGAAGAAATACTCTTCCTGCCGGTGTACTGTTATTGCTAACAGTCATGAGAACCAGAAGCCAGTCATGGGATTTCTGGTAAGCTTAGAGGAGAGAAGACGAAAAAGGTATCCCATCATCTGCCATTCATCGCTGCCAGATGTGTGCTGCTCCCGGTTAGAAGTGATTTCAGCGTATGACTCACGAGGTGCCGTTTCATTCTGTACTTGGTGCAAGGTTTCCTGAGCCTGCCAGCTTTCCCTGTGACCAATGTACAAGCGTGATTCCCACCTATTTTTCCCTAATTAGCAGTTTTAATAGAGTGTCAGCAGTTCCACCCATTTGTGAATGTCAGAGCGAATATCTTGACCCTCAGTCATTGTTAACATTTAAACTAAATATAGAGTGGGGGAAAAAATGAAGGTGCTCAGAAAATTTCAGTTTGCTCAGTTCTTGTAGGGGAGATTCAGCTTTACATCCATACAGTCTATGCAAAAAAAAAAAAAAAGAAACATGTTAATAGAATCTGGCAGTATTACTAAGATTGTCATATGCCTCCAGTAATGGTGGTCATATGAGAAGACAGAATGAATATTGTCTTGTCAAAGAGGGAGTGTTTGCATAAAATGAATTAAATAATAAACATAAATTTGTAATTCAACTATTCCAGATAATTGCAAGCTCAGAGATAAAAAAAGTCAAATACAGGTGTAAAAAATCAGGCCCTAAATGTATAGTTACTAAAGACAAGTGGCCAGGGTTCAAGCATGTATATCTAACTTTGAAGATATGAATCTCTTTCTAGGTTAGGGCAAAATCTACAGCTAATTGTGTTTCCTTTTATTGATTATTCCCCAGAGAACATTTTGAAATTTAATGACAATCTAAACAACCGAAAATTTTAGACTGAGAAATAGAGAATTAATTTTAAGTGATGCATCGCAATATTTGTAGTTAGGGTGTTTTATGACTGAGCTTTTTGCTATCCACTAGATTTCTTCACTAGCATGCATCCCAGGAGTGGAATCATAGTATCTCTGCCTTCTTGCCCCATATAGTATGTCGTATGAGTCCTTGGCCAGGAGGCCTTGCAGCTGAAAACTGAAAATTATTCCAGATTAATTTTATTGTTGAATGGTTCTTCTGTCTGATCGCTTGAAAGCTGAGGTTTTCTGAAGACAGGAGAAACTTCAGATGTAAAAAATCTTGCTTAATCAAGAACTCCAGTTATCTGCCAGAATGTATGTTAGATGGAAAATTTTCAACTAGCTTTAGCTAAATTCTATTTCTGTGCTGGCAAAACTCCTCGTAAGAATGAAGGAATACATAAAGCAATAGGCCCAACCGTTAGATAAAAGGGTCTTGTAATGGGTTAAATTAACTTTAAAGTTTGCTTGCCAGTTGGAAGGTATAATAAAACATATCCCCAAACCAAGAGAGAGCTGGCGGGTCTAATTTTAGGGTTACCAGCTGTTTATATTTGGTGATGCCTGTCATTACAGAACAATTTTTGTGTCTGTGGCTAGAGACTCTAGTGCCAGACTGAAGAGTAATAGAGAGAGAGGAACGGTGTAGATTGGTTAACCTTTCCTTTGTGGCAATTAGATTATCTGCTCATTGGCATTGCACTGCTAATGGGCATTGGCCATTGGCATAACTAGTTGGCTAAAACTGATCCCCAAATCAGGTTTTCTGCATGTGTGAGCAAGACTGGCCCTTCTCGTTCAACTCTTACTAGGGCTCTGTGCATAGCCCTATGAGATCAAAAAGGGAGACAGGCAGAAAGGAAAGAGGGGAAAAAATGAAATTTGGATGAACCAGATATATAATTGAGTAATTCAGTATATGAGTTGCTTTATGATTTTCATTGGCCTTTTTAATGCCAAAGTGAGCCATATATGTTGCCAGATATCATGTCATCTGGTACTTCTGTGGTATTCCCACAAGCTGGGAAACAAAGTCTCATGAGAAAGCCAAACGTTGCATTTTGTTAGTGCTATAAAACACCAGAATGCTGCAAAACTATGAAGAAAACATAAAATCATAAGCTCTCCTGTCTTTTCATGGTTATCGTCCTCTTTGACAGGGCACATTTCTGAGAGGCTTTTGGTATAAGCTTTTCATGAGACATTTACAAGAGCCCTCATTATCAGTTCCCTCTGCCACAGTTTATACTAGAACTTTGCTAAGAAAGCATGCTGCTTCAGCCTCCTAATGATTTTATAGAGATACTAAGATTTCACAAAGTCCTTATTCCCCAGCAAAATCCTTGTGAGATGCTTGCTGCTTGTGCAAAGAACTGGTTCATCCTAAACTTAGCAGAAGACTCACTCAGAGCTAGTAAGGCAGTTCAAAGGTAGACATTTACTGGTTTTTGTACAGCACAAAATAGCAGCCTCTGCTTTAGCTAAAAGTGTATCTTTAAGGCTCTTTAAAAACACCTGAGGACTCGTTGTTATTGTTGTTGCTGTTATAGGAGCGTGTAGATCTGTCACCCAACGTGACTCCTAACATGCATATGACTACGGAAAAGGTCTGCATTCAAAAGAAACTGGAGTTTAAACAGAGAAACCATGCACAAAATGGAGGAGCAAAGGAGGTCCTTATTTCATAGCCAGGAACCTGAGATAGAAAGAGACTGAATAATTTTCCTCAAACCTTTCAGAATAAATTAGTGGTCTAAGAAAAATCCTGGAGATGTGCATCATGAGAAGTAGGTTTGTGGAGATTTATGAGAATTTGGAAATGGGGATTTATCCTTAATTAACATTTGAATTATTCTTTTGCCTATCCCAGAAACCAATACTAAGCCTTGCTGAGTAGGTATTGAAAGTCTTGATGTTGGAAACAAACACTGATTCACCCAAGTCAGTGAAACAAAATTCACCATGCTTGCAAAGAATCTGGTTATAATGAATTTTCTTTTTGCAATGAGAAGAAGGGGAATAGGAAACTTGCAAGTGTGGTTTTCATTGTTAGTTTTTAAAGATATTTGAGCAGGGAAATCTCAGGCTTCTTTCAATCCAGCAAAATGTCAATGCTTCATTGATGTCCCCACAAACATGCAAAGATAAATATTGCTACCCTATTCTCAGAAAACATAGCTGAAATCTGTATTCTCTATGCTGTGCAGAGCAATTAGCATTAGAGAACCAAAGAGTCCTACTCAGCAGTCAGCAACTTTTCCTGAACCTCCGTTGTACATTTGTAGAAGACTAACTTAGCCCTTTTAGGGCTCTGTGTTGCACAGGTGGATTGACACTGAAGCTCACTTGTGCTGTGCTAACTTAACATTGATTTCTACTCATTTGCACAATGAACAAGGTAGAGGGTTTCTTTTAAAAACAAAGGAAAGCGATTTATGCAAGTTGGTGTGGAAAGTCTATAGCAGATGACTAGGAATAGACTTATGCACACTTTTTTTTCTTTCCATACTCCCTTTTTGTTTTCTACTAACTTTTATGTGCATTTTATGTTGGTTTCTCACACCCCTTCTTACTCACTTGAACTTACCTTGGGTGTCTCCAGCGACACTGAACTGGATCATCGTGGCAGACTTTGGGAGTTGTCAGCTGTGCAAAGAATGGCAGACAAATAGGAAGCTCACTGCCTTTGTAGTGGTTTATGCCTGAAGTGTGCCTGGTGTGTCTGTCTAATTTCCAAGGGAAAGGCAGAGTATGGTATGGCAGGCGGGCATGGTCACAACAGGTTACAGTGAGGTATGTCATTTCAGAGCATGCAATTTCCTCTTTGAGTCATTTTTCAAGAAAGGATGAATCACTACATCCTTTTCTCTAGCTGTGGTTCTGCCTCTGCACATCAATGCTGTGACTGGATCTGAGGTGGATACACCTTTTTAATGCTAACAGGAGGTGAATGCCACACATTACGGCAGAATGCTTGGCCCCTTTGCAAAGTTTGGGGAAGAAGGCAAAAGGGCATGCAAAGTATGTTTGCAACTTCCATAGCTGATCAGGTGTGGAAGCTGCTAGGCAAAGAATATGGGATCTTAGTAATGAATAAAGAAATGAAAACAAAATTACTAACCTGCTGTGTTTTGCTTTAAATTTGCCATGCAAAGAGCTGAAGAATTCTGTCTCACACCATTGTTCAGGGAACCACATTCAGACAGCACTGACCTGCTCTATGAAAGGACAGATTCCCAAATACTAGCAGCATGATTCTGCTGTTTTCAAGTATCCCTATTCCCTAGGAAAAGACCAAATAGTTAGCTCTTTCACTTGCTGGAGTTCTTTTTTGTTTAGATTTTTAAGAATTTTCTGTGTCACTAAAACTCTCTGTGGGGCTGGCAGCTTTGACATCTGACATCCGTTTTTTTTCAGCATTTCCACAGAAAGGTAGCAGCAATTCCCAGTGGCAGCTTCCCAGAGCAGAGGGAATACCTCAGTGGATAGTTCATTTGTTATGCAGCATCTGGGATTCTTTTCAGCGTCTCCAATTACTGGCCTGATCCAATTCCCATTAACATCAAGTAAAAGATTCCCATGACTTCAGTGGGGACCAGAACTAGATCCTAAACTTCTGTTGACACCAAACATTGGAACAGAAAGTGGACAATGTTGCTGAGTTTTGTATAGAACAAAACAACAGAAAATCTATGTTTATATGCTATAAAGGATATACAAAATGCAAACACCTGGTGTCACTGAGGGGTTTTTTGCTTTGTTTTGTTTATTTTTTACTGTTTTTTATGTCTAACAGAGTAAAAAAAAAAGGTTTAATAGTCTCAGGATTATGAACTCTGCATTGTCATACTGTCTTCCTACATGTGAGGCAGGACTGTATCTGTTAATATTCTGATGCCTGTATGGTAAATCAATGCCAACAGGAAAAGACAGCTCCATTAGAAACAAATGGTTGTAATGCAATATCTAGTGACAGGTATTTGCAGTGCTTTGAAGGCACCATTTCAATCCAAACTGTGATTATACATGATATTTAACAATGGTCACTTGCCACTTGTAGATGGAGATACTGGTATTGAGCAAAAATTGACATACAAGGCATTTAGTTTAAGGGTAACCTCAAAGTTGAGGCTGGCTTTTATTAAGTACTGTCATCTTAATGTATACAGCTACAACCCTGCTCTGTACGCAGCTAAAACCCTGCTGCTTATTGGCAATGTACAGAATCATAAGCAGTGGCAGAAATACCCCCTTTATAATTGGGACACAAGCAATGTGATCATTTTAAAATGGTGCACTTACAAGCTTAACACATGCAGTATAATTTTGGTTTGATGTACACTATGTAGGAAAAGATATGTGCATAATGAGAGTGAAGTCATCTACTACTTGAAGAGAGAGTGCCTCGCCAAGTGAGCTTGCACCCTTCTGCAGGGATCCTCCAGAGTACAGCTGAATGAAGCAGTTTGCCCAGATCCTGTTCTTGAGAAGGGTAGAGGATTTTTGCTCATGTAGATATTCAGGTTAATTTCAATCCACCTCTTTCCCCCGGGGGAAAAAAAAAAAAGAACCTTTCTGCTACCGGCTTCTTCTTTTTTTAAAAAAATCAGTGTTTTGGAGCCTTGAGAAATGTAATAATCATAACAAAAATGTGGACTTAAAAGTAGTAGCCCCCATCCTGGAAATGGAGGAGTGCAAGTGGGGGTTGATCAGGATCTGGTTGTTCTAAATGAAATCTGCTTAGAAGATAAATCATGAATTGGGTTGACCCAAAGCATGTTGGGTTTTCTTTTAGCTATTAGAGTTCACTCATTGAACTGAGAAAATAATTTTATGGCCCAGTTCAGACCAGAAGGCTTTTTATTTCAGCTAGCCTCTAAAAAAATCCTGCTTTACGCTATTCTTTGCACTCTGGCTTTGCTCCACAAGCCAGTACAGAGAATAAGTCTTTCTGTGCCCTTTAGGGTACTTCAGGAGCATCCCGGTTGCAAGAGTCCCTTCCTCTCCTGAGCACACAATGTATATTTATGTGGGTCCTTTTGCAGGCTGCGCAGCGTGGGAGTAGGTTAGTGTGCTTTTGCTTCCACGTTATGTACTCAAAAATGCAATTAAAGGCTTACATTATTGTATGGAATTCTGTTGGGAAGGTTATAAAGATAGGGGCCATCTGCAAAATTCAGGTCCAGGCCTGGCTTCATATTTCAAACATGTGCTAAGTCCAAGGCTGTTTGAGGCAAAAATTTTTGCTCTGCTCTCTCACTGCTCTTTGCCTCTCTCTGTACGTGTGTGTGTATGAATACACCAGACAGTCCATACGGTGTGCAGGTACATGTGTGATTATTTAAGCCGCATCCACGCATAAGCCCCTATGTGTGTGTGTAGTGAATGCCTTAAATGCAGAGAGGCAGCAGCGTTTATTGTTCCTATTACAGAAGCAATTGAGTTGTCTTTGCTCTAAATGCCGCTCGGTAGAAGACACCAGATATATAGGATGTCACGCAATGGCAAGACCTGATCCTCAGGCCTTCTTTTAAGCAAATTTCTCTTGCGGCGAAACCAACAGGTAGAGAGTTTGTTCAGACAAAAGGGCTCTTCAGAGGCAGGCCTAATGAGTGCCCATGAAGCGGAGGAGGCGGCGACATGGCGGGGGGGCCAAAGCAAGCCCCTCGCGGGCTCCTTCTCGACAGAAGACCACGTCGGGTGGCACGGCAGGGCCGGCCAGTGTTTGTCGAAAGGGCAGGGTGGCTGCTGTTCGCCCCTTTGCTGTCTCTAGCTCGCCTCAGTGGCTGAGAGGAAAGTAGGAGGGGATGCGGCACAGCTGCCTCCCCAAGTATCACCACTTTCAAATTCCACTTCTTATCTCAACCCTTCTTCCTTGTTGCTAATTACCACCTACTCCAAGATGTCAAGAACATACTCCCAGGAATAAACTGCTAGATAAACAAACCCCAGACAAACATCAAAGCTTAAAACAAACTGATAAGTCCCTTTGATTGATTTTAAGGGTCGGTAGAGAGAGGTGTGTTTGGATTGGAAGGTGCAAATGTTGAGCGGAGCAGCACCTGCTGTCTTGTGATCTGACCAAACCATTTGGCTTGAAAAGGCCAAGAGATAGGGAATCAGAAATCCATTTGGAGTTACAAAAGCAGCAGGGGAGGCTTAGATGAACAAAGGGGCTCTCCAGGCAGGGCCGTGTGCTGCTTTTTGTCAGCTTGGTATCACATTCCCTGCCCCAGCGTGACAGACAAATGCCAGGCCAGATGATGTGATACGATCGGCCTTGTTTGGATGAGGTCTGTACCTGTATTATGTGATGGCAGCAGATGCTGATTCAATATGGGGGCAAGCGCAGAGTAAACCAGAGCCCAAAAGGCTCAGCAAAAATTATTTAAAGGTACCTGTGTCAGCGGGCGGGAAGGGTGTTGTTCAGAGGTAGAACAGGCTTGGGACGTGTTTGTGTGTGGATTGAGCACTTGTGGAGAATAAAACATGTATACCACAGCAGAGCTCCCAAACCCCTTCCCGGGGTCTCACAGGCTCTCAGTCCCACTCTGCAGAGGCTGTGCTTACGCTGGGTGACGCAGGAGTGGGAATCCAGCTCACGCTATTAAACTGGAGATTAGTAGAGAAAGCCTAAAAAGGCCTAAATATGCCTAAGATCAAAGTGACATAATTTACTGTGATAAAGCAGGATATCTTTTCCTCTTTTAAGTCCCATTGCTGCAAAAATACTTCCATGCTCTTAACTACACACATACAGTATTGCCACTGTTACTGATGGGCTCTCCACGTGCTAAGTTAAGCAAGTAAGATCCAAGGACTCATACTCCTATCAGCTAATTTACATTGCTTACATCTGTGCCTGAGGGTGCCTAAGGGTGTTTCAAATGCTGCAATGATGGGCTGAGGTGGCTCTGTACCATCAGTGCTTCAGCGTTTCCTCTAACAGGGACTCTCCATTGAGGAGAGCAGTTGTGGTGGAAGGGAAGATAGTATGGCTGGGAAATCCGCTTCGATTGCACTCCGCAGTGTTACAAGTGAAAAAATGCAGCCTACAAACAGTTATTTTCCTTACTTGCTTTTATGAGTAAAGTAACTTTTTGATTTCATGTTAGGGATTGTTAGTTTTGTCCTAGGGTTTTTGATTTTGGGTTTGGGTTTTTTCTCCTGCAATGAGGGGGAAAAAAAAAAAAGGGAGGAGAAAAAAGGGAGGAGAGAAGCCTGTCTCTTTTTGGTTATGAATTTGCTGTAACTGATGGAAATTCTAATGTAAAGCTCATGTTTACCAAGCTCAGAAGCTCTGAGGAAACCTTTATGTTTTCTCCCTTATTTCTTGAAGTGAAAGCAAAGGAAATGAGGCTAAGAAATGATGGGTGGGTGAAAAAGAGACAGTTCATGTTACTGAAAAATGGAAGTGGGTGGATGTTTCAGAAATGCTTGATCAATTTTTGTGAAAACCAGGAGGAATTTCTAGGAAAGGAGTTTACCCTCAGGAATAATAGCAGAAAAACAATTTTAAATAAACTACTGAAATTCTCAACTTGAGTTTTCATGGTACAAATCCAATTCTTGGATTATCGCTTATCCAGTTATACATTGGGTGACTCTGTGCTCAGTGAAAAACAAGCAAAGGAGGTTGAATTTCTGCAAATGAGTTTTCAAAACCATATACACTTCAGGACAGAGTGACTGGTCCAGTCCTATTCCTGGCATTGCCTACAGTGTTTAAATGGTGTTTCAAGATGCGCCTCTCCACACAAGATAATGATAGCTAAAATTCCCAGGCATGCTTCATTCCTAGTGACTTTCCTTGAAACCACTTGGAGCATGTGCAAAGACTAAAATGACTGAAGAAATATTGATGAACATTGAAGTGATCAAGGAGGGACATGTTTTTCTGACTCTCTACTTAAAAAAAAAATAAAGCAACATCACCTCTCTGTACATTAGACTTTCTGTCTACTGAAATGGCACAGAAAGAAGATCTCTGAGGGCTTTCCAGTGCCAATAGGGACGATTTATAGCTTCAACACTATTTGTTTTAATCTTGAAGGGAGGGGAGGAAGAGGGAATGGGTATGATGATACATAAAGAAACATTATTTCCCAAAGGCAGATTTTATTTCTTTAACAATTTATAAAGATCCAGAAGTGAAATATCACTATTTTGGGACTGATGTTATATATCAATGAGTTTAGCAGCTGCCAGGTTTATGCATGTATTTTGTACTGTATATACAGTGCAAAGCCCATTGATTCAACAGTGGTAACAGGGTCTTTATTGTCATTGTTGCAGTAGGTCACCAAATTTGATCTTAAAAGACAGACTGTGCATTGAGAAATGACAAAGGCAAACTTGTAAAATAAGCAAAACCACTCTACCTCCACTAATCACCCTATTAACTAACTACTGCATTTGACTTATTCTGCTCTTTATTAATAACAGATACTACTACCATAGTTCTGTTCTAGCACCATTAACTATGTAGACATGTAAATGTGACCAAATAATGAATAATATTGATTAAAATTTTCTTAGCCTAGTGAGGGAACGTGGATGTGTACATTGGGAAAGGTAGAAGAAACAAATCTTGTGATTCTTACTGTAGTCGTATGAGCTTTATAGCCCCTTATAGGCTACTTATAGTGAGTACCTGGATTTACAGGAAAGATACAGACAGGCTGATTTTAGGTAGAAAATTCAGAGACCAGCGGTGATAGCCGTTTTAGTAGAAGATGGGTTCTTGAAACCAAAGCCCAATTACTGAGAGGTCTCAAAATGGTAAAAATGATTGTGTGTGAATCACAGGTCACTCCATGACCTCAGATGGATACCATGGGCTCTTTCTGCCTGAATGCTACTAAATCTGAAAATTAAAAGAAGGAGAAAACAGAAAGTTTCCTCTTGAGATTTGAGGGAACCTGAGGTACTAAGGTAGATAAGACTTTATTTCTCTTCTGGAAAGTAGAGACACATGTTTCATTTTGGGGTTTTACATATAGAGCAGGAAATAAACATTCAGAGAGGCTCTGCAGCCCCCCCCCCTTTAAAAGGGGCTCTGTAGTAATTGCCTGTGTTACCTCTGTTTTCATTCCTGGGAGTGCAGTTGAGGTGAGAAAGGGTATAGCTCTACTGAGATACTGAGATACACACACTGTTCCCCTGTGTTTTTTCTCTCCCTTTTAACTTAGTTTTGTTTGAGTTGGAGAAAAATCTAGTTTTCAGCTCCGCAGCTACAGAGCCTTTACTGTCAGCAGAATCGGCGTATTTTCCTTAGGCAAAGACAAAAGAGACAATAGAAGGGCAGTATATACAGTGTGCATTGTTACAGGCTCAGTGGGGACTTCTGGTATGGGATTGATTATGGGGATACAGAGTGAGGCTGGGCCATATCCTTCTCTGAGAATGTTGGGACTCCAGAAAGCTATTGCAGACACTGATGGCTTTTTCATTGCTTTTATTGGGTGCTAGGTCTCTGGATTTAGCTTGTTATTATAGGATGTTTGTATATTTATTTGTTTAGAAATAATTTAATCCAGAGTTTGCTGAAGATTCCACATGTTCACTTGAGATGCAGCAAGATTCAAAACATGAGAATCAAAAGTTTGCTTGATATTGATATCTTTGTTGCTCCAGGGCTTTGAAAATTGCTGGTCATGGTAGTGAAATGGGGAACAGCTCTAGTCCTTTCTGCTGAGAGCTTGCAAAGCAGAAGTCTGCTGATTTTTAAGTTCCTAAGAATGTCCGCATAGTTTGCTAATCCCTGGAAGTGGGGAGCCAGCTTTTAACAACAGCAGGAGGGACTGGACCTTTGGTGTTTGCTAGCTCTGAAACTGGGATTTAGCCAGATTATTCTTCATTTCTCACAAAAGGGGAGTCATAGTGCTTGCTGGAGCCAAATGACAGTTGTGGGAGCTGGGACTTCCATTTACTACATACAACAGCAAAGCTAAGAGGAAGCCATGGCTGCCAGATGTTTGTTTTACATAATCCAGAGGATGCAGATGTCTTTCTTCAGCAACGGATATTCTGTGATATTCTTTAAAGGCTGGTACCTAAGGAACTTTCCTTAGGTTGTGACCTGGACTACGCATGCCTGAGAGGAAGAGAGCAAGAATCCTTTTCCTCTTTGCAGGTTACATGAGGAGACAGGTCCTGGAGTGAAAGAATAGCTAGGACTTTGTACCTGCCTACTCCTACCCCAGAGCAAAGTGGGTGGGAGAATGGCTTAGATGGTGCTTCCTTCCTGCAACAATCTACACTGAAACTGAAGGAAGGAGTACAGGTTGTAGGGAGGAAGAGCTTGAAAGGAGCATGAGGAAGTCAGCCTTTGTGCAGCTGATGGGCTACAAGTTCAGCAGTTTCAGTTCTCTGAAACTTAATAAAGAGCCACTTAAAGAACATGGACTTTTTTGTATTATTGCCTACTCTGGTGTCCTGAGGTTGGTAAGAAAAAAGACACTAGAACTTGAAGTCAAACAAAGCAGTGCCTACTTACAGAAAAAATGTAAGAGGCACAGATGTTGGGACTGATGGGTTTCCAGAAAAAAATGTCTTTTGCATTACTGGAAGCATTCATATACTCTGTATATAGGAGAGGAGTTAGAAATGAAACAGTGGAATAAAATGAATCACACACATTTGCTGTAGTGGATACTCAGCATTCAGAGCCACCTGAAGATGACAGCTGACAAGCACTGTGTCCTCAAACTTGATGAAGTGGAGAGAAACCTAGCTGCAACCTGAAAAAAATGAAGGAATATGAATGCTGAAAAAGACAAATGCTTATTCTGCTGACAACAGGGCTACATCAATGACAAAGTGAACAGATTTCTCTGAGTGCTGTAGGCTATGTCTACACCAGTAAACAAAACAAGGTCAAGCCTTGAGCAGTGGCTGATGATTGTTCAAACAGTTCAATTGTTTGCATGGTCTCTGCTATTGCTCTAGCAATATCAACAAACATTTTCCAGGTAATCTGTGCATGTGGGTTAGGGGATAGCGCAAAGCAGGGATCTATCTGAATAAGCAGTCTGGACACAGCTACCCTGCTTTGTTGGGAAAATGAGTCTTGCAACGATGCCGTTAGACTAGTATCCAACTCAGACCATAGCTTGGGATCCCCTGATGCTGCTCACAACTACATGTGACCCTGCTCATAAATTCATGGATGCCTGCTCTAAAACTGTTTGGGTTCTCCTCTCTTTCCTTCAATGGATAGAAATCTTTTTGATTTCAGCTATATCTTATAGACCTATATTATATAGCCAGGCCCAATATAATTCCAATGGCTATGGTAAATGGCAGTATTAGACCGGGGAAATATGACCAAGTGCAAGTGGCATACAATAAAAATATCCTGAGTCCATAGGCAAGTATAGGCCATCAATAATAAACTCATGAAACAAGAGACTGGAGCTGTTTAGAGCACTGAGCTAGAGCAGGGACCCCGTGCTAGGAGAAATGACGGAACACAGCTGAGAATATATCCCCCAGCACTTTTTTGATAACAACAGTTGGAAAAACACCCTCTCTCTCCTACCTTTCCACTTGGGAATGTTACTGTTAGGATGGGTCCTTTCCTCACTGCTGGCCACGTGGCGAAGGAAAAAAAGATGCAAAAAAGTCACCAAATGATTGCAGCTGGATGAACTTTTGACTGGATTCAGCTCTGTGCAGAGACGTTGTTAGGTAAAAAAATTTCTCTTCCCCTTTCTCCATTCTCAGTTTCTTCATCTGAGCTTCACAAGGATGGTCTTGCTCTATCCTTCTCACTCACCCCTTGTCTTTTCAGTCAGCATATCCCCACTGAACAGCGCTGTGAAAGACCACCATCAGGTCGTAAAAATGTGACCAGGTGGTGTGGATTTGTATTCTGAGAAAAATAAAGGTACTGAAACTGCTGGTACTTCCTATTTTCTCTGCCGTTGTACTGAATGCCTTTGTCTTACCTCTTTCTCTAAGAAATAGGATTCTTGGGGCATGATTCTCTAGCACCGTGTATGTGTGAATGCTTGTGGCTTGATCTTAGGCAATAATCATAATTGGAAAAATAGTTTCAATTAGCTGTCACACAGGAATGACATGTGTGACTTCCCTGTAGAAAGCTAGGGAACTGCAAATCTTTGTGGACTTTATTCGACTGTGCTCCAGTCCAACACCGAAATATCCTCAATGTGAAAAAGGAAGGACAACAGTCACCCTGGCTTTCACCCAACCCATGCAAACCCAAAGAAAGTATGTATCAGAGGAGGTGGAGGAGGATGCTTCACGGTGAGCTGAAGATAGAAACACATTGGACATGCAGACAGTGGGAATACAGACAGTTTCATTAGCTCCAGCGAAGACTGGGCAGAAGGAACTGTCAGTCCTGCAAAGAAGAGGTAACAATACACCTGTTGAAACAAGCACAGAGAACTGGTGAGAAAATTCGTGCTTCTTATGCTAGACATCTGTTGACTTTTGAGAGACTCCAGCTGCACTCTGAAAAATGTAGAGTGTTTAGGAACTAAAGGGTGGGAAGAAGTTCAGTGATTTATAGGGATGCCTAACTTATCTTTCTAGATTCTGCACATGCTTATCAGAAGCCTGTGAACTCTTGAGACAGTTAGCACATAGTGGGCGTATGGTGAGATACCAAGAAACAGGCATTTGAAGGAGTAAAAAAAAATGTAAATGATATATCAGGCTTTAAGTACTATCAAGCAGAGCAGCCCTGGAACTATGGTGGCTATGTCTACATAGACACACCTTTAAACAACTGAGATTGTTCCTTGGGACCAAGCACCACAAATTTATGCTCAAAGCAAAACCCGTCTAGGTGATACTCTAGTGTCAACAGTCTACTTCCCTCTCCCTTAAATGTCTGCAGTAAATTACTACAACTCTTCTGCTTTTGAAATTTAGGGAAGATCAAATATATATCATAAGTCTATAAAAGTAACAAGTCTTTAGGAAAAAAAAAAAATAGAGTCAACAAGATTGTTTCAGCTAATGTGAAGCCTTTTTTTTTGTATTATGTGCCAACACAGACTGGGCATAAGGTGGACTGGGCAGGTGTAAGTGAAAAACAAATATGTCTGTCTGACTGGCTCTCACATGAACAAAGCATGGTGATGCCCTTGTTCAGGATTTGTATCTTGATTAACTTTTAGGTGCACGTGGCATTAGAAGGAGGGAAGGCTTGGACTCTGGTGTTGAAGGCTGCCCAGTATTCCTGGAGGGCTAGACTTCCAAATGCTTATCTCTAGCGTTGCAGATAAAAGGGTCTTTGTGCATGTGGGCACAAGAATGAATTTAGGCACCTTTTAGCATTGAAGAGCAAGGTAAGGTGTTGTATGGACACAGCTCATGTGGGGTCTTAGAAGGTGGGCTATGAGAAGTAGTAAAGGAAGCAGGCTACAGCAGTTGTCACCGGAGCTCTGATACACAGAGAAAGAGGTATGCTCGTACTGGAAAGGATGAAAAGGCTGAGCTTTTGGAATATGGAAATCCAATTACTTCACCTTTGGGTGCAACATGAACATGTGATCTCACCACAATCCATTAGAAAGCAATATGAACAAGCTGATACTACATACATCAAAACAACTATCATATGTAGTCGAAACTGCATTGATCATGAAGGGAATAGTAATGCTTATGAGCATTTCTAGGGGTCATATACACATATACAGTATATCCTACTGTGAATATAAAGCAGCTGGGACCCTGGAACAGGAGATAAAATCCCTGAGCATGTTACAGTACCTTTCCATCCCTCATGAGACACTCCAGGCAGCTGAAACCAATGTGCTAGAAACAGTGAAATGACTCATACTCCAGCATTAATCGCTTCGTAATAAAAGACCACAGGATGTTACTTCTTACTGTGTGATGAGTAGTGACTTCGGTGTACAACACACGTTCTTGAGTGCAGGGGGCCAAGCTGTCATACTGCTGGATTTAGGATAGGCATGAAGGCTTAAATGAAAATGTAGGTCTTCCAGAGATGAGCCAGGAAACATACTCAACGGTCAGCCATGAAAGGCATATGTAGAACTGCAGACGCAGTGCAAAGTGCTGGCAGCAGCCTGAGACTACTGTCTAATGACATACCAGGCGAACACTGTGAAGCGCTCTGTTCACACTGAAGAGCAGGAATTGCATTGTTAGAATAAATTATAATCTAATTTCTAAAAGCTGTACTGTCTTTTTAGATGAAATCTTTGTCTTAAAGGGCTATTTTTTCCACTAGTTATAATGCAGCACTTTAAACAGCCAGGAGCCAATGACTGCTGGAAAGAGCATAAGCCAGATGACTACTGACTTTCAGCACAGAGAAAGCTGTGCAGAAATGTTGACTCACAGGTGTGTCACTAAATCACTCTGCCAGCCTGAATTGTTCCTCGGGTGATGCAGTCTGAGCACCACACCTGTCTAAGGGCTGTGCCTGCACAGACGAAGTAATATGAATCCAATTAGTTCATAAAGAGAAAAAGATTGAGAGGGGAGATGAATGAATTTTTCTTGGTACACATACACATGAAAGAAGGAAGCCCCAGGAACGCAGAAGAGCTGGTTAAGGTAAAGGACAATACTGGCACAGGAGTAATTGTTTGTAAATTGGACATGAATACATTCAGACTGGAAATTAGAATGAGCTGCTTATCGACAAGGAGTAGCAGGAGTAAAAAAAGAGATCTAGTACAATTCAGTAAGAAGTTCAATCAGCTCAGGAAGGGACTTCATTGTCTAAGATTGCAGGAGATAGATAGATTCACAGCTCCAAGAGTTCTCTTCTCATCCCACATTCCTGTATTTTCAAAAAAGGGAAGACCAAGATCTTCATTCAAATATACTAACTGTAACCGTCTACAGCTGTAGGTATTCCTGCCAAAACCGGTCTGTAATTGGGATATTTATATGTACAAATGACCGCTTGCCCAGCTGTCTTCTGGTTTGCGCAACCACGTGGCCTGCCCATGCAGCAGTGGTTGTGCACTCAAATAGACATGCACAGTGCTGCATGTATGGAGTCTATGCAAGTTGTTAGCCACTTTAAAATATCTTGGAGTGAATAGATTCAAAAGTTGTGTCTGCTATAGCTGTTTGTTTCATTGCTGAATCCAGCATCTCTCAGCATTAGCATGTGACATATGGGCATTAATGAACCTATCATCTGTAGGTTCAGAAATAAATCTTGGTGTTTTTTTTTTAATTTTTCTTTTAAAAGACTGTTTGTGGGGAAGTTCTTTCCTAAGGATGACTGCACGGCTTTCTAAAAGAAAACATTTTCCAAGACATTGTTATTTTTTTTACCAAGACAGCAGGAGAAAATCTTGATGCTATCCTTTGGGGAAATACAGACTTAACATGCTACTTCAGCTAACGCCAAAGTCATTGGGAGTGAAGACCTCAGAAATCTCATAGGCTCCAGTTCAGCAAAAGACTTTAGCACATCCTTAACATTAAACATGTGGGCTGTGCCTTTGAAGTCAGTAAGTGTGCTCACATGCTTTCGTCTGCTGCTGGATTGGGCTTTGGCCACCTGTTTTTTATCTCAGCAGGAGAGAGCACCCAGTCATTCCTGATATCCCCTCACTCATGCTAGTGGTTCCTGAGCAGCCAATAGGACCACTGTGCATATAAGGCTTGCTCAATTCAGACCATGTTAAGCCTACCAGTAACACTGAAAGTTTCTTACTGTGTAGCGTTCTGCTTGGGTTTTTGTTTTTTTCTTTTGACTGATAGTTCTATTTGAGTTGGGTTGCTCCAGGGATTCCTGCACTCTTCCCCTCCAAAAGCCAGACAGACTAGTTAATAAACATTCATAATTGCAGGCAGTCCAAGACACAAATTAGATTATCCCTTTTAAATTCATTTACTCACTTGCTCGAGTCAAGCTTCCATTATTTTGTTTTTCTTATATCTACAGAAGGGAACAGGAATCAAACCCCTGAGCCCCTCCAGGCTGTATATTCACTACTTTTTCTTCTAAAGTGCCAAAATACTCAATTTGTATTTTCTTCCTCAGCCTGCAAGGAAAATAAGGTAATGGAAAATTAACTCTAGTGAAAAATCAAGTGCACATAAGTGCAATCTAATGAAGAAGATTTGTTTTAAGTGTCCAGAGATATGACTGCTAATTTCCTTTTCTGGGGCCCAGACTCCGAAAGTACCTTTCTTTTGGGGAATGGCGGAATGCCACTGGCTGGTATCACTGGCTGGTTGTGCCCATTTGCTGCTTACGGCCTGCCAGCTCTAACATTTTCCTATATTTACAAACAGAGACCTTGACCTACTTTTGGAGACTAAGGTCTGATTCTCCTTTCAGACTGATTTCGAGACCAATATTGTTTTACTGCATTTGTTGGAGTAACTACTGCTTCAAAGTGACATGTAAAGCAGAAAGGAGAGAAGACAAGAAGACTAATGGAGGCAACAACTGGGATTTCGCTAATAGTGTTTTTGGGTCTGGACACAGTTCCTGGTTCTCTGTCGTGCCGCTGCTATCGAGTTCCACACTCTTTTCTGCTGACTGTTCTGGATATTCACATTGCCTTATAATGCCATTGACAGACATAATGATACATCCTGACGTTGGCAGAGTTAGGTCTAATTTTAGTGCCTAGAAAACATTAGTGAAAAAGGAGTGAATTTTCACAGAAGAATGGATTCAGGATATTGCCATTTCTTCTATGTTTATGAGAGGAAATGACCATTTTGCCCTGGATCAAATTTGCAGATGCTCCCTGGAACATCATTCTTGATAAATTTGTAATGACAATGTCTCATTTTCCAAGCCTACATTTTCTTGGAAGAAGTAATGTCATTCTGGGCCATGGAAAGTAATCTGCCTGGGTGGGAAAAGTAAAAATTATAGTAAAAGAAAAAAGAGAATAGGGATGTTTACAGAGAGAATCCACTTATGAAAAAGGAGCAGGACCTGTGGGTTTTCTCATTTCAAAGTTCTGCTCTATGAGATTCTGCCGTTTCTTCTGTCTAAAATGTTAGCCATCAGACACCATCTTGTCATAAACAAATCGTAACATAAAGATTAAACCTTAGACTATTTTTAAGATTACTGGGTTAAGAAAAACAACCATAATGGAAAAACAGCAGTGAAAAAAAAAAATCAGACTCTTGGAGCTCATCTGGTTTTTCTTCCATTTTACAACATTTTAAAGCTCTTGTTAGGGAAATGTACCTTTGGAGAAGCTCAGAAGTCAATAGATCCAGGATTTTATGAATTAACTCTGAGCATAAATTTTCAGTTAGTTTTAGAAACTAAATGCCAGCATGTTGTATTGATTTAAACAACACACTCACCCATAATCCACTGTGCTGACTGTGTAATCAGACTTCATCATTGTATCTCAAAACTTGTTCTAAACTAGCAACCATCTCATCTCTTCACCCCTCTGTCGACTGCAGTGCTGCTGATTCACATCATCAATACATAAAATACTCCCATCTCATGACAGTCATCTTAATTGAGAAAGCAGAAGCACAGGGATGATATTGGCTCAGGAAAATGGAGACAAGTATGAACTTTCCATTATTCTGGACGCTGGTTATAAATGTTTTTCCTCTTCTGAACTTTGACTTGTCATGGTGGAAAATCATTACAGCAAGTAGCTGCAGATGCCATTCAGTGCATATTACATGACTGTTGGGCTCCTGTTCTGTATCCTTCATTAGAATTTCAGCCAATCTGTGTAATCATTTCTAGTCAGTCTCACAACTTTTGCCTGCAAAGGATGGACTTCAGTGTCTACACAGTGTACCGGTGATGTGCCAAACCAAAACATACTGCTAGATTGCTTCTAATTTTCTTGCTACTTTGTAGAAAGTATATTTTCTCTCAAAGTAGTTCACTATTTCTGAAAAATGCTGGAGTGACAGACGTCCTGATTCAAGTCTTCAGTCACGTAATGGAAAGAGCGTGATTAGCAACAACATAGCTACACCACAATTTCCCTCCATCCTGACCTGTCTATAATAAGCTTCTAGGTATGAGAGGGAATTCAGTTTCCATGCCCATTTAATTTTCACCTTCTCTGTTAGGACAGATAAGAAGGATGCTAGTTTTGGACTTTCCAGTCTCTCTTTGAACCTAACCTGTGAAGTCTCATGACCTTAGGCTTATTGAATGAGCCTGACAAGGAACGACATGGAAAGGCTTAGGGCAGAACTGCAGTACATTTGATTCAGTGGAAATTCGTAGAGGTCAAAGGAGACTGCAGGCTTGTTATGAGAAAAAAAAATAGTACATTTTATTTCGCACACTAGCATCCTTCATTTGACCAGGACCATTCACATGTTTTTAGATGGTTTGGCAGGGCTGGAAGAGTCTATAAAACCTGGTCTTCTGCTTTGACACTTCTTTTTCTTAGCTCCTCCAAAACACTCCTTTTCCAATTGCTTTAATCCTTCTACATGCTACTTCTTTCCATGGCTGGTCATTTGACCAGAGTTACAAATATGTTAAAAAAAAAAGGCTCCAAAATGTTTCATCTTTTTGTTGTTGTTGTGTAATTTGTTACAGTCTCCTTGGATCACATGGGCAACGAAGAAAGTGGAGGAAATGACAAGAGAGAAATAAATGGTTCTCTGATCAGAGATCTCCTTCTAGTCACATATTTTTAGTGGGGAGGGAGAACAGGAGAGACTGATAAAGGTTTGCAGAACCCAGTAACAGGCAACTGGCTTGTCAGCATAAGAAGCTGCACAATGGAAGGAAGTTATATCTCTATCTGATATCAGATGGAGATCCGTGAAAAAGGGTGTCTTCTTGGTCATACTGCATGTATCCAGTTTCCCTCCAGGAAACTGGTAGTAGTTACCAAGGGCGAGACAGATTCATGACCTAAAAGACACAAAAACCACTGTGTGATGGCGCTATTGATTCTTTTCTAGTCTGCTTTCATTGATTGCCCAAATTAGATCAGTTCTGCAATGGAGAGTAAGAGGCTAATTAACAGGCTGTTCTTGCAAAACATGATAAATCAGAAGGAACACCTGGAATACCCCAGAGCTAACACAGACCACAGAAGTTTTCCATACAAAGAGAGGTACAGGCAAACTGGAAGCTAAAGGCAATGCCAAGAAAGCAGCCCACACACAAGGGCAGCAGCTTGGACACTGAAGGAGACAGCAGTTAAAATAAAAGTTAATTTGCTTCAGATGAAGCAGGTCTTCAGCTCAAGTTTGATGATATTTCACATGAGACCAAAGCTGACACTTTTTTATTATTCTTGAAATTGAACTTTTTCTCCAATGTTCTCTTATGCTGGTAGATATTGATAAAGTCAAAAGCACTAAATTGAGATCATGGTACTCCTGTAGCAATGTTTGGAAATGGAATAAAAATAGATTTTTTTTAATTCACATGATTTGGTTTTGTAGTATTTATTTTCTGAAGGTTATTCCAATTACCAAAGTTCATCAGGAAAAAGGGATGACTTCCCAGGCGATCTAAGGCCAAAAAATTGAAATCTTAGAAAAGTGTCAGAGCTGACAATCAGAAAAAAGTTTGCATCAAAGAAGTACTTAATTTTAGTATTTTTAAATCTTTTTAAATAACAGTTCATCCTAATTTCAAAATTTTCCAACTAAAGTTTTAATTGCAAAAAAAAAATTAAAAAGTCTTTCTAAAATTCCTTTTTCTAAGAACAGCATCACTGTCAAGTTATTTTTATTTTCCTTGTCACAATTCTTTCCATAGTTGAATTGCAGTGATTCTTTACTGTTTATCATTATGTCTTTCTCTGTCATTGATACTTTTCTATCACAAGTCTCCCCTAGAACTGACAGTAGAGGTTAGTGAAATATTCTTCTCTTGCAGGATAATTCTTGGTTTTGTAAGTTGTCATATCTTATACAAAGTCTATTCCTACATTTCTAGAATTTCTGATTACTTTCTCTGTTTTATAAATAGATAAAAATGCTCATGCCAATGCTGCACAATGCATTTCAAAAGGGTCAGTCAATCTCTGTTAGAATAAACGGAAGTGAAATTGTATTAAAACTCCTAAAAGGAAAAGATGTCTAACGAGCATGATATTTTTATTTGGGGAATAGAAACGATAAAGATTGTAAAAATGAGTGAAGTTAAAGCCAAAATATATCCAGAAACAGCATCCTGAAGAATCTGAAATATCTGTTTGGAAAATTACATGCAATCTTGCGTTAGGATTTAGTTGACCAAAGTTGCCTGGCTGCTTCCTGGGGATTATTGACTGCAAGTCTCCAGTGTCTCACAGTGACATGATTGTCACTTCTCTGATTAGTTAATTGAAGATTTGAGTAACTCATGGTAAAGGGAGGCAAACACAAAGAGCAATTGTCTTGTGGTTGTTTTGCAGTGAGTACTTGAAGGGCCATACCCTTCGAATGAGTTAACACCTTGTCCCCAGAGTAAAGAAGGATAAAAATAAAGATCTGAACAGTATTGTTCCAGTTGAGTAAAATTAGAAGCCATTTTTAACAGCTCTCGCTCTGCAGTGCTATTGTTAGAACTTGTTCACTTGCTGAAGTGTGCTGCATAACGCTACAGTATGTGCTCCCTCCTCAGTGTAAGAGCTCTTTTCTGATAGCTTTTCGGAGCCAAGAATGTGCCATATAAAATGAAGCAGCTATTAAAATGTGCATGAAAAAACAATTTGCTTTGTGCCTAGTTATACCTTCAAGGATGATGGTTATCAATGTATTTAATCTGAGTCTCTGTGTCTAATCGAGCACTAGAACACAAAATGGTTATAAGCATAATAAAACCGTGGCAGTAGAAAAGCCAGTGGAGACAATTCAGTGATTTGCTGAAAAGTGTGTGGAGATTGGAAGAGGGGAGGAGAGGGAGGGAGAAGAAGATGAGTAGAGAAAAAATGGGGAACAGAGGGTTATCCTGCTATGCATTCAGTTTGAGTGTGGCTTTTGCACAATCTATGTTAACCAGTTGGGTGATCATCCCAAACTCTTTACGAGGAGGCAGGATTTTTTTACAAAATTTGCATGAACTGTAACACAGACACTGTGTTGATAGCAAACAACCAGGACCCTGAAACAAGAGCCCAACAAAGACCCTACCTCTTGTAAATGGTTGGTAGAACAGAGAGATTTCTTCTTCCACCAATTTTTATTGAAACCATAATTTATATGTCTTAATAGACTAGTCATGGTAGAATGAGTCCAAAAGCAGAAATTTCATCCCTGTATGCTTACTCTTCTGGACCTTTGTTCAACAATTACTATCACATTTATGTCATTAGCAGACATTATTTTTTTGTTAATAGCAGTACTGCATATACTATTGTTTCCTTCTTCCTTGCAAAAGGGTAGACTGTGCCATGTGTTAGTAAGCTACAAAGTGTAAGGGAAAGGGTTAGGAAGGTTAAAGAGATCATGCACTCTTGGAAACGCATACAAAAATTCTAGGCATGGAAAAAATGTACATCCTCACAGGAATTTATTCTCATTTCAGCGTGAGTGGGATTTTCATGTCAGTAATTCTATATTGCTGCATGCACTGAGAGAAACCTGTGGATTTAAATAGGCCTCTAGAATCCTGAGACAAGAAAGAGCAAATATTTGGTGAGCTCCTAGGGAGATGAACTTCACAGTGATATCTGAAAGGAGAAGGAAAACATCCAAACAACGCCAACCCTTCCTTTCTCTGATCCTTTCCCTTTCTTTGAACACACCAAGTGATAGTCTGTGGCGGTATGAGGAACTACCAGCAACACAAACTACCTGCAAATTCCACAGAGAGTCAAAACTGCAGAATTCAAATATGTATTTGGACCTACTAACATGCCTAAATGGACTTAAATGTCCATTCTGGCATCTGGTTTCAAGACCATGATCAGTCTTGCAGAAAACCCATTACTCAGAGTCCCTGTCCAAAAGTGGGATAGATGGGTGCACCAACAAAATTATATTCCCCTGCAATGTAACCTGAATACAACCTTCCCTTCAGGGATTGCACAGGGATGGAGGATCTGGAAGCCCTAGCAGGTGGCCTGAATCACTCTTTGCTTTCTGAAATCCAGGCACATGAGTCTACCGAAGGGGCCACTATGTCATGGTGTTGCCTCAGAAGTCAAGCAAGGCCTCGATCCTATGGGCTGTAGAAAAGTCAGGGGAGAAGATGCAGGTAGACAGTCATTCCCACATAGCTCGTTGATTCAGACAGATCTCACTGAAGGACTGGGATCTAATCATATGTGTTTCTTACGTCAATAATATATCTCCTTCTGCCCCATAAGACCCTTTAGTTTACTTTGAACTTGCATTATATCAGATTTTTTTGCAAGTGATAATTAAAACAGTAAGTACCTGTGTCTGGATTTAACTTTAGAAGAATTATTTTCAGAGATACAAATTACATTCCCCTTTTCTAAAAATAGCATTGGTGGAGGGAGTCCTGATATAGTCTCTGTCTAGTATTATAAGGTCTATACAAGAAGCTTTGATTTCCTCTACATAGAGGAATAACCTGGCAAAATTCAAGGGAAATGCAGCCATTGACTGGAGGAATTTCTGAGGCATTTGCCTCTCACTTACTGAAATGTGTTAGTCCTTGGACGTGGTTCCTTCTTTGAATGTGGTAATACTTAGAGCCTTGTGTTGCCTTTGATCACATACTTTAATCATAGAAATTAGAGATGGAACAGGCATATTCATTCATCTAGTCCATTTCCTGCCGCTGCAGGATTGGTCTGCAGTTTATTTTTGAGGGCTTTTTAGTGCTCACATTTCTCCCTGAGATCAATGGGAGTTCCTCACCCAGATCAAGGGCAGTGAATGGCTCATAACTTGTGAAACTCATACTGAATTGTATTTTGTACGATGTTGGGTTGTGTAAGTGGTGGAAATAATAGAGTATTCTTCTCATACAGCTCGAAGCAAAGCATCTGCTGGAGGACTAGGCATGGTTCGTCTGTGCAGGTATTAGCTGAGTAGAAAGGAAAGGATATCACAATTATTTTTCTGTGCATTCAGCTTTCTAAATACAAGTGGCTTCCTGTCTGTATCATCTGTCTTCTCTGTGCAATGTTTTCAGTCAGCTCTTCATTCTTCTTCGATGTTTTTCTCTACACAGAGCTGATCAAGTTTTTCCTCACTGATTTTTTAAAATAAAAATACTAGATTAGTGTTTTGGTAAGTGAAAAAAGTATCAATTTTTAACCAAACTGTTTGTATTGTATTCCTGACATGTTAGGATTTAAGAAAGGACGGTCATAAAGTTTTGCATCTGCTATGGTGAATTTTTAAGTTTTGGTCTTTGAAGAAATTCCGAATAATTTGCCTACCATCTATATTAGGGAAAATAAGATAGAAGTTTTGCCTTTGGGTTTCTGGTAAAACAATATTGTCTAAGGCAACGATCATGCAGTAGGGGCTGTTTACACTTTTTTTTATTACCGAAGTTGTTATAATCCCTGAATCTTTCCTCCACCCAACATTCCCTGCGTTAATTGTTGTTTCACCTCAGAAGGTTCTGCTGATTTGCAATATTCCCCTGGCTTCCATGATACAGTCTATCTGGCATTTCCTTTTTAGTACAGTACTCTTCAAAGTAATTAAAATATAAGCCACAACATGAAAAAGCCTGAATTCAGCTGTCAGGCATGTCTGCATATCATGGCACTGGTCCGACTGTAAGCTTCTTAAACGACGCCCTGCCACAGAGTTCCACAAAATGGAAGACTGCCAAACAGTTTTTAATTCATATAATTTAAACTCGGTGGCATGAATGACTAACTGCGAAATGCAGAAAACTGTCAAAAGAAGTCCAAATACTTGCTGAACTACAAAATCAAATGTGACTTTTCAGCTTCCTCTGTGGTTTGTAGTTAGCGTTCATTATCGTGTAACAAAATAGAGCATCTCTAGTACCTGCTGCTTATTTAATACAGGTAGAAATTAAGCCCTTGCCCTGATCCAGAGCAGTGGCAACATTGCATTTTCTCTAACAGCAGAAGAAAAAAACATAGTACGTAGTAGCAAACATGGAACTGCCCTTGCCCTAAATATATTTTAAGTGGGCATCTAATGAGCAGGACCAAAGGAATTCCATGGAGGAGGAAGTCTTAAAATAGTACGGTTGTGAGCTGAGCTGTACGAGGTATTTGGCTGGCTCTCAACCCACAGAAGGCAAAGTGTCACACAACAGCCTAGTGTTGCTGGGCGCAGGTCATTGTTAGTCCCCGCAGGAAAGGGATTAACTAGACAATTGCCTTTCTGCAGAGCAGAAACACACTTCCCCATTAATTGCTACCAGCCTCTTCCTGCTCCAGTAGGTTACTCTGGCTTCTTTCACTGCAAAGCTTTTGCCATCAGAGCAGACAGTACCTATGGGCACAGGAGGTGTTTCCCAGTTAACTCTTCCTGTCTTTGCTCTTCTGCATTGCAACCTGATGCAACAACACTTGCCTTTTAGAGATAACAAGTACCTTAAGATTTACCAAGGAAAATCAGTTATTACTATTATGCACAGCATATCACTATTATTGCTGTAATATAGCATAAACTTATGTTCAGCTCCAGTGTAAGGAAAGACCTGTGTTTTATCATGCCTTTTTCAAGAAAAAAAAAATTGTATGGTATTTGGTTTACTTTTTTCCACCTTAGCTTGAATTGCACTTGCAGGAATTGCCATCCTGGAGCAGACCAGTAAGCTAGCTGAAGAGTATTATACTCCCTCCCACCAGCTATAGTCCAGGCTAGATGCCTCTCAGGACAGTGAGGCTGCATGCCTGCAGAAATGCATATTTTCTACCTCTTAGCTCATTGACTACTTACAGACAGAAACCTGTGTTTTACCTATGTGCCAAGGCACAAGAATCTTGTAGTTTAGGTTAATATTACATTACTACTGCTGAAGAGCTGGCATCTGGGCCAGCTTTTCTCTTGTTCCTGTGTTAAACAAATTAATGTTGCACTTTTATCTCCATCTGAGGTTGGGAGAGGGGCATAGTCCAGTCTAATCTTGTTTCATTTCTTGATTTTTCTATGTATTCACTTTGGTATGGTTGAGTATGTCTGAAACCAATCTTATTATTGGCGTCTTTTTGCTTGCTATCACTTCTAGCAAAACTTCTAGTTACTCATAGTGGTACATGGAGTATTTAATATTTACCTTTTCTTTTCTACCTTTCTCCTGCCTCTGTCATATTTTATATGACATTTATAGCTTTTTTGCAAATATTAAGATTTCTTCCTGTGTAGATGTGTAAAAATATTCCATTTCCCCATCATCCTGCTATTAAAATTTGCCCCTTTGTGGATCCAGGGATTTCCTGCATTTTCTGGATTCTCGCTGTCACTCCAAGCAGGTTTTTGCTGACAATGTCACTCTCCTCTCTTGCAGTGCTACACTTTTTGAATGTCTCCTGTCACAGCTTCAGAGATTCTCATAGCCTTTTTCATCCTTCAGTCTTTCTCACTAATGCTTATGGTGTTTTACCATAAAGATTACTTTATGCCCGTTCCTCAGTCTGCATCAGACCTCACTCCTTACTTTCATACTGCTCTGTAGGTCATCTGTGCTCATTCGTAGACTGGGGGAATGGGTCTTCTTATTTCCAAGGGTTTAAATGACTTGATCACAATTACAGGTTTGGGGAAATTCTCCTGGTTTTACATATCAAGGACCTTTTTGCCCTTCTCTCAGAAACATGCCACCCACCCAGGCTCCCAATGTGCAGTTCCCTCCCTACTGAGCTCACTAATGGGAAGGGCAACAAGAAATAGGAAAAACTGAAGTCCCATAGAAAGCTCCTCGTTGAAACTCATTGCACACCACATTCAAGCACTGTAAAGTATGAACTTTTTACCTGAAATTATATTAATAGGTTCAGTAAAGAACACAAAACCTTGATTGTTTGCCGAAAGTGTTTGCATGTGTTGCCTGAAATGTGTACACTGAACCTGATGCTTCAGAGGAGGAAAAATATCCCATTTGGGCACATGATCAGCTACAGAGCTGCAAACATTAGGATATATTTCTTGTTACACTATTATTGATTATTACATTGCAGTTCTCACTGGTAGCAGTGTATATCCCATTTTTAAACCAGTTAGTTAGAAAATACACACTAATCACCATTCAGAAAATTGAATTAATGACTGAAAATATGAATGACTGGATGTCTGATAAAGGTTTGACTCTGCTGTGATTTTTTTGCTCTGAAACTGAAGCCTGCAGAAATTGCTAATTTTTTTCTTTTCCTACAGAAACATCTAGCATTTTTAGCTCTTTAATTACTTGTGACCACATGATCTTCTGAATGCTCTATTTTCAAAGCACAAAATTGATTTTCTACATGTATGCTAGCATGAAGCATGAGTTCCTATGCAGAGGGAGTCTAAACCAATGACTTAAGAAATAATTCATGAGTTCAGTTTCTGTATCATAACAGCTTTGTCAGTTTAGGAAACATTATCAGTGGAGCACAAAACCATGCACAATTAGGAATCTGTTTTTCTTAGTATTATAACTGCTTTACAGGACCACATACAAAATAATCAAAGAGCCTTAATAATTTATTTCCAGTCATATTTTTTCTGGAAAGATGCAACTGTTCCCAGGACTACCTCTAAACAATGATATCATTATTCAATTAAAATAGATCCTGATACGATTTCCCCTCAAGCCATGAATTCATTGATTTATTGATTTTAGACATTATATTTACAAAGAAAAAGAACATGAATACAGCACTGCAGTTTCTCATAGGATCTTCAGTGCCAGACTCAGCTACAAATCTTTTGATTCTTTGGTCAAAGTTCAGGCACATGATGATAATGTAGGTGTGTCAGGGGCTGCCAGTGGCCCCAAGCAGAGACTTTATTTCTAGCCTACGCTGAGGAACTATCAGTCTCATTCCTATGACCATGGGCAAAACTCTGTGATGTCCTTTTGTTTATTGAATAGGATATCCTAGTATTGAAGTCTACATAGATATATGTGCATACGTATACATACATACATACATACATTCATATATATATGTGCGTGTGTGTGTATATATATATATATTGTGGTTGCTGCTGGAGCAGTAGAAACATGAAATAGCATGTACTCCTGAAATGTTCCTTAGAAAATGACTTTGGATGAGAAACTGGGAAGAGCCAAACACCTTGTGTAGTTGAAAAAGAGCAGAAGAAGGAGTACTTGGCAAAAGTGAATGCAGTAGGCCCTTTTCCTTTTCTCCAGAGCACCGGCTGTCATCAGCGGGACTGTGGGAGAGAGCAAGACTGTGTTTAAGTGGCTGATTTGCAGGGCAGAATTAGTCTTCAGACACACATGCAACTGTAGAAAAGCCAGAATCTCCTCAACACTTTGTCCTGCCCATTCCAGATCCTATAAAATATGAGAGAAATTTTGGTTTTTTTTTCTTTCTTGGATCTCAAGAAATCCTGCGGTCAGGTCTCTGTAACCTTCAAGTTGACCACGGCCACCAAATGAATGCTTTCCACTGAAGGGAAGTCTGCAGCAGAAACCAATTGCCTGGCCCTTCCTTCTGAGTTCTCACAAGAGAGAACTGGTCTGTCTGTAAGTAAAAGAAAAGACTGTAAGAGTTATAAGCGAACTTTTCTTAAAGCATTTGATACACTATACCTTTTCTGTAAAGATTAATTCATATTCGCTTGTATAAGAAAATTATCACATGGATAACAAACCAGTGGAAACCAAAACGTGGCAAAGTTTCTAATTCTGGTACAGAACAGTTTACAGTCTGGTTTTCATTTTCAGCTTTATTAATGGATCAGTAGAGAGGCCAAAGAGAAACCCATTAAAATGAATGCAACAGAGAGAACTGTGTGAATGCTACTGAGGACAGAGACAGAAAAAAACCCATAAACAAGCAATGTTAAAAACCTTCGTTGAAAGAGAATTGATTATTGGGCTATTTAAATTGATTGCTAAAATGAAGTCAGAAAGGGTCTTTTTTTATTATTATTATGGATCAGATTAAGGGAAAGCTGTGGGAGTAAGCTTCTGTTTTTTCTTTTTGCTTTCCTCTGAACAGTGGGTGTGGTCCGTCAGCTCCTAAGAGCTTTCTCTACCAAATTCACTGCTGTTACAGGGGCCCTGGACAGCAGGAAACATTCTAGAAATTGTTTTTCATCTTTACAATTGGTTTTAAGTTTGTTAGAGGGCAATGAAGTTATTTTATGGCCTGTAGAGTAAGGGGAACGGGATATAGTATCGGCGCTCTGTGGACTTTCCTAAATGAAACACCTTGGACTACAGAGGGCAGAATTCAGTGCCCCTTGTGACCTTCACGAGTCTTGCGTTCCCGTTGCCAACCCAAGGGTTATCAGGAAGAAGGTCTATTTGCAGTGGGTTAAAATGAAAGTGAGACTCCTTTTCTGAAGGGAGCCTTTCCAGCATTAATTAATCTAACAAATTGATTCTATGTTTTGTCAAACTTTGAAGCATGTCACAACCTCCTGATGATCTAAGCCACGAGTTTCAAAATGAAATAATAGACTTTTGTTCTAATCAAGTCTTACGGAGAACGGCGCATGAGCAGCAGGCAGACACGACATGTCTTGTTGCAGATCTGAGAGAGCTCAGAAAACCCCAGAACTGAGTCTGTGTTACCACAGCCCTAGAACCAAAACGTGCCACATGTTACCTCCAACATTGCAGGGCAGAGTGGGGAAGGAGGAGGCAGGCAGCCGGCAGAAAGAGCGTGTAGGCACCAGCCGCTCACCGCCTGGCTCTGTTGCTGCCTTGGGAGCTAGAAGGGAGAAATTCTCATCTGAATCTACATTTTGTCCCAGACATATGGCACCGAGAAATCACTAACTTGAGAGAAGATGCTGTCAGCTCCTACCTACATCTCTTATTTGACCCAGAAGGCTGCTAACAAGAGCACTCTCCTGGACTCTCTAAGCCCCACTGGATAGCATGAGACTCAGTAGATACCTGGTACTTATTGCTAACCGTCACTTGTACAAACATAGTGATGTATTACCTCCGAGTAACTCATGCTTTTTGATATTTTGGTTTCTGAGAGCTTATCTAATTAGGGCCAGTAATCATAGCCATTCCACTGGTGAAAAACTTCAATTAAATTGAGTGTGGTTGCAGTCGGTTAAACCTGGGTAAATATTACAAATATTAAATAGGATGAAAATGTTCTTTTTTGTAATAATATCTGAGTTCAAACTAATCCACTCTAGATATTGCTGAAATTTCTCCATGTAGGTTGCACAGATTACTACTTAATAATCTGATGCCTAGGCATTGGATGTTGGAACAAAATGACTACTTTTGCTGAGGTTCTGACTGTTACAGAGCCTATAATGGGCACAGTCTCAGCCCAATTTGTGCTGAGGTACTGAATTTAAGTTCTTGACATCAGGATGTTACCTTTGAGTACACTTCAGTGTTACGCTCAAGGCTAACTAAAGTTGATTGCTTAATATAGGCCCTTTATACATATCTGTGTAAGGAGAAAAGCTTTGGGATCTTATAAGATGTAATTTAAAATGCCTAGAGGAATTTAAAATTATAATAAATAAACCATATTATATTTATGTTAGCATTTTGACAGGAATGACCTTCTAAAGAAACAATAAAAAGATTTGATATAGTAATTTGAAATTATTAATCCTATGTGTTGAAAAGTGCTGCCTTTACCAAGATGCACTGATGTTTTTATCTTCTTTTTTTCTAGATAATAGTAAAAATCTACCTAGATTTTTCTCCCAGCACAGTCTCCTAAAATTCATCCTTCAGTTTTTTTCCCTCAGAAGTCCTGGCAGATCTTTTAAAGCCTATGTGAAAGGCTAGACTATGATGTCCTTACTCATAATGACTGATTCACAATTTGTTACTTCCAAATTCTAGCCTGAATCTACATCCTGTAAGTGTGTGTAGAAGGGAGCTATTAAGTATGAATTAGGAGTTACCAAAGTGACTGGGGCTTTACAGTAAATATGCTAATTTGGGTTATCGAAATTCATCAGCTTGGAACACTTACCATTGTAGTAAAGAATACTAACAATAAATAGCAAGACACAACAGCATGCAAATTACTATTCAATACTTCAAAGGTAGTAAGCTGTGAGGCACCGTGCCAAAGATCAAGGAAGAGTGGGTTTTCTGAGTGTGAATTATTGCACCATAATTCATGCTCTGGTATACAATGCAGAATTTGTAAGATCATTAGGCAAATAAGCTTTTAAATATTGCTAAATGAAATGCTAGGTTGATAATGTAGTATGGTAGATTGGGGTTCCTCCCCCCTTTCAATTTATAGCAAAAATAGAGACAAATTAGCTTTACCAACGGTACAGCATGATCCTTTTGTGTCTGGACTTGCATGGTTTAGCAGGAGATGAGCTTAGGTGAAACCCTCACTCTGTAGACATTGCTGGAGGACAGAAGCTTTGGAAGTTGAATCTAAATTCAGTAATTTGACATTGTTAACATACAAATCCTATAGGCTTTTACGGTTATGTGTAAACAAAAAACTTTAACAGCAGACAGCTGTCACAGAAGCTTTATATATTAGTCAAATGCAATGCTATCATCTGGCCTACCTTTAAAGTATCCTTTTGGTCTTAGGCTCAAAAGTTTTGAAGCCTTCTTGATGCCTGAATTTTGTGGCTTTTATGAATGGAAACATAAGCAAGTGATACCAAACCCACGACTGCAGTCACATCTTCTTTTTACTCTGATGAGGCAAATTCAGACTATTGTCCTGCGTGATTCCAATTGGAAGAGAGACACTCAGTAATGATGTCCCACCTGAACAGACAAAACATCCATTTATTACACAGTAAGACTATTTAGACTGCGTATTTTATCTGTGTTTGGACATAAAGGCCTAGATCCTTAAAGGTGTTTATGAGCCTAATTTCTGCACAGGTACCTAATTTCTCATAAAATTAGGCACTGGTATTTTAGAGCTTATGGTGCTCATCATCTAAGTGCTATTGGTAGCAACATAAAGCTCTGCCTTAGCATTTTGCTTCTCTAACTGAGCTGGTCTTTAACTGCAGCCTTTCTATTGTGGAGATCATTTTGGAAGTATGTTAAAGAAGAACTTCCTTTCAAAGCATGGTTCTTAGAGAGGTGGTTATGTAAAAAAGACATTTTTGACTGAAAAGATCCTTGTCCTCTAGCTGATCATGCTGGTAAGATTTTGTCCAGGTTTTTTTGTGTTAACTTTTTTCCATTAAAGCATCCTGCCAGGGATCTCTCTCTACAAGGCAATTGGCAACGAATTGACCACACTGTTTGAAAGGCAATATGCAGGATCATTGATAAAGACTGATGTTTCTCAGGTCTCATATGTCCCTGCCCAACTGAATGGCATGGACCAGAGTTTTGCATGCTCGCAGAGTTCTTAGAGCTGAGGTGCCTCTGCTTGGCCGAATTTAAACTTTTGCATGTGGAGAATAAATGGGTACATGATTCTATGATTTTTTATTGTCTCATTCACCTTCCAATTATCTTCTCTCAGAGTTTAAGAGGCTGGCAGAAACATTCCTCTTCCCCTCCTTTTCAGAGGGTTTGCCTTTGCCAGAAAAAACAGAATTTGACATTTTACCAATGTAACTGAGGGAGAAAATGGCAAAATTAAAACAAGGCTAGGTTCACTCAGAGGCTACACTGATACTCGAGGGCAAAGAAAAACGTTATTCAACAGGAACTTGAAATATATAAAACAGTAAGCCTGAGGTCCCTAACAAAGGCTTCTGGCACTGACAGAGTATGAACAGTAAAGATTAATAAATGTGATTAATTAAATCGGACCAGATTTTGGTATAGGACACTCTGAAGTGTTCAGAAACTTTCCACTGTCCCCTTTTACAAACTTTAATTGTAGAAACTGAAACAGTTGTATTATTTTAGTAACTGGAATATTAATATAGTCAATATTATTCATAAAAGGATTAAAAGCAATATACCTACATCTTATTTGTTGAAAGCATAATTTGAAACACCTTCATGTAATATCTCTGTTCCTTTTTTCCTCACAAATAAGGAACAGGTAACTGAACAAGCAAAGCAGCCACTGTAACTTTACTGAGTATCTTCCAGGAATACTAAGAGATAAGTGATGCCCCGGAGGAGCAGAGGAGAAAGAAATATAGTGTCTGTCTTTAAGCAGAGAGAGAAAAAAAGACTTGAAAAATTAAGTCCAGCTGGCCTTATATCAATACTGGGAAGATACTGAAACAATTTACTAAGCAGTCAATTTATAAGTACTTAGGGATGATAAGAAAAAGCCAATATGGATTTATCAGGAAAAAGAATGTCAAGTCATTCTAATTACTTTCTTTGACAAGGTAACAGTCCTTGTGAATAAAAGTAGATATGATATATATTAATCTTGCATTTTGACCCATCCTCATGCAACTTTCTCACAAGCAAATTGAAGAAAAATTACCTAAATGAAAGCACTACAAAGTGGCTGAAAATCAGTGTTTGGAAACAGGTGTGAGTAGTTCACTATTAAAATGGGTAGTTGGTAAATCCATTCTGGTCAGTGTTTTGGATGACTGTATAGACTGTCATTACAAAATCTTATATGTCCTGAGGGTGAGGGAGATTGTAAGTGCTTTCTAAGGCATAACTGAGTTTAAAAATTATTGTGAAAATTTGGAAGAATGATCTGAAACCGCTGAAATGAGATTCAATAAAGATTAGTGTGAAGGCTGTTTCCAGGGAGAGACAATCACACACACAGATACAGAGCAGGGAGTAACTGGCCAGACAGCAGTGCTGCAGAGAAGGAGTCGAGGGTGATAGTGGAGTACAAACCAAGTATGACTCAAGAACATAATGTCTTTTTTGGAACACCAACATTATTCTGTGGTGAATTAAAAGAAATGCTGTGTGTCAGGCAGAGGTAGGAATTCCATCCTACTTGGCACTTTGAGCTCTCAGCTGGGGAACTCGACCCAACTTTGGGCACCACTTTTTCAGAGATGTAGACAAATTGGCGAGCGTCCAGAAGAGAGCAACAGGAATGATAAGCGGTTTAGAAAACATGACCTATGAGGAAAGATTGAAGGAATTGGGTTTGTTTAGTCTACAATAGAAGAGCCTGTGAGGGACATGATAACAGTCTTCAAGTATGTAGAAGGTTGTTGTAAAGAAGACAGTGATCAATTATACTCCAAGTCCACTGACAAAGCACAGAAAAAATTATTGCTTTAATTTGAAATAAAGAAAGTTTAGGTTAAATATTGAAAAATCCCCACAAAAATCAAAATCCTTTTAGCACTCAGAGGATAACTAAGCAATTGAACAAGGTACCTAGGAAGTTTCAAGAGTTTTTAAAGAATTAATGAATAAATTAAATATGGGCCAGAGAAAATGCAGGTGTTTTCAAAGCACAGGGAGGAACTAGGTAAAGTACTAGGGCTCCTTTTATGTCCTATATTCTCTGATTTCTATGAAATATGAAATAATCTGCTCTGCAAAAGAGTTACCTGACCCTGAGCTTCAGCAGTGTCAGAATTAATGAGTTTCCTAGTTTATGCTAGGCTCATTTACTTTATTTGCATGTCTGTTTTTGTTTCTGAAAAAGGGGGTACAGTGGTTTAAAAGAATTGCAAGTACAAAACCAACTGTGTGTGTAGTAAGTCGTTACTACCATTGTTATCAAAAGTTTTTACAAAGTTAAGTAAACGAGACATTTAAAGTCTTAAGTTTATCTCTTAAAGCACAAAGGGCATCAGTGACCTAGTGGGTGTATTTATTTCCCAGAGAGCATTAACTTATTTTTCTATTTCTGATATACTTGTAACTATGGAATTGTCCCTGTAGAATAGCAAATATTAAAAAATCATTATCACCGTCTGATCTTCCCAACACCTTAGCAAGGAAGATACCAGTGAAGGTGAGTTAAACCTAGACTGTGTATTGCGGAGACTGATAGGCAGGTATTCCCTTCTGCTGAATCTGCTTTGAGTGCTACGTTGCAGCAAAGAAACAGCAGGACAGGTGAGAAAAGATAGCATCTAAAACCACCACAGGAAGATCTGCCAGGGCTAAGCTGCCAGAAACTTATGGCTCAGTTCTTGCCATAGTTTCAGACAGTATAAAAACAAGGTGTCTAATTCTTTTCTGTTGCTAGTCTTACACCATTCAGTACAGTCATTTGTGATTTATAATACTGAGCTTAATTTCAACTCAGGCTAGCTAAGGGAAAGGAGATACTTGTTACAGGATAATACCTACATGGGACTGAAAGGGACCTCCTGGGTCATAGGATCCAGCCCCCTGTTACTGCAAATTATCAGGTCTTATAGTCCATATATTTAATGAGAGCTGTCTTAAAATTCACAATGAACAGCAGTAAGAAGCTGAGCCAAGTGCATGTCTAGTATTTCCCATCTGGGACTGCTGGTCAAAAGCAGGGAAGGAAGTGATAGACACTTAAATGAATGTTTCTCATTTCTAGGTTGTTGCATTAAACTGATGAAACTATTGGAAGGAGCCAAGTTAAAGGGGTTAGGAAAGCATCTCAATAAACAACAAATAAGGAGCATGAGAAGGGAAGTTTTGTTTATAGCTAAGAGATGGCTGACATCATTTGGTATCAGCAATCTGTTTATATTTGTGATTGCATGTATGTGCATGAAATTAGAGTGGGTACAATTATTAAAATTATTAAAATTAAATGCTTTTCACATTTTTCATGTATGTTTATATAAAATTTCCATCTGATTTATTTACCTTCTCTCATGTTTTATCTGCTTAAAATGCTGTATCACCACTTCCTCTCCCTCCAAGGATTATGAAATCCCCAGTAGATATAGTGTCTATATAGGGTATCACTGATGAAAGAGTCAGTAATGAAAAGTGGTCTCCAAGCTTGAGCTAGTATAAGGCCTCCTCCTTTCAATACCCTCCTAAAGGGCTACTTTAGCCTACCTATGAGAAATCAGCCATTTACAAATGATTAACTGGACAGAGTTAGAATTTATCCATAGCAAAAGAGCACAATAATATTGCATCCTCAATTCAGAGCCACAGCCTTAAACCTTGCCTATTTTAATCTGCAAACTGCACAGAAACTCTCTTCTTTTACTTAGTGTGTTACAGAGTATTGCAAAACTGCTAGACATGACATTGCTGGAGGAGCTGGCTTTTCAGTGATACGTAAAGCATTGCACTTACCCACGATGATCCTGAAAGCATCCCTCAGATACTGTACTGGCGTAGGCATCCTGGTGGACTTTCAGCTCTCACCTTTCTGACCCTGCCTGAAACCCCTCACTAACTCACACATTTCAACTCCTTTCATTGTCTGTTCCTTGGTCACTATCACCTTTCTCTACATGTCTTTATCCATGTATTTCCTTGATGGCCTCCCTAGAGTGTACTTTATTCTCCCACCCACTTTAGCTGGCTATTCCTTCCCTCCACATGGACTGCAAAACACCTCTCCTTTATAAACAGACAGCATCATATCCCATAGCCAGATCTGCTAGACCTCATCAAATGACATGGTAAGGTATAGGCATCAGTGTTGTTCACGACATTTTCCTTTTACATGCTGTTTGGCATAATCTCCTTCTCTCCAAACAGTCATATCCAGAAGGTCTTCAAGTATCTGAGATATTATAGCTATGTTTACACTGACAAATATGTCATGAACAGGGACCATTCTCTCATCCCTGTCACACAGCATGTGGTGCTACGTCTCCTCTGAGTATATGGTTTCCCAGTGGATCTAAGATATAACTATTACTTTAAGCGTAGTCTTTTCAGGTATGTTCAGTAAGGTGGGGGCTATATTTCTGCTCATCAGAATCAGGGTTTTATAGTGTGAAAATCGTGGACTTCTGTTGCATGTCTTGGTGCAAAGGTGTGCAGAGATCTTTGAATGCACAAAGCCTGTGCAGATAGTATTAGAGGACAGTACAGACTCTAATCTGTTGTAAGTCTCACCCACGTTACCTGCTGGGAGTGCTCCCTGCCACATGTGCTCTCCCGTCAGTCATGCCTGGGCATTATTATTGAAAACTGGTAGTCGGCACAGGCCAAAACTGTGCCAGAAGAGGTACTAATAAATAAGCAAAATGAATGATCATAGTCCAGTAATCAAGTTCACTCCCTGGCCCTGGTTTATTTAGCAGTTTAGATATAGTCTATATTTTGAACATGCTGTACAAAGCATTATCTGTTTTATTTTTGCTGTAATGTACTAAAACAATATGTAACATATCAGACACTAACATTTTTTAAGATATTTTCAGCTACCAGAGTTTTTTTAATGCAATAATAACAATAATTAGGAAATAAGTGCCAAAATGTAGCTAGTGTTTTGCATGTTATAGCTATTCTGCAAATCAGGCAAATGTCCTGTGCTAAGAAATAAGAACCAAAGGGTGGCAGAGTTCATGGACAGTAACTCTTGCTTTGAGCTGGAGACCTCTTTAGGCATGTTTATTATCATTTTGTACTGATTTCAACTGCAGGTTTAGCAGCAAAATAAAAAGCTGTCTTGTTTAAAGGAAGATGTAACTCATTTTATGAACAAGAACCGCAAACAGCTGCTTCCATATGTTGCTACTATCAGGACAAATTCTTTGTTAAATGGCATCTTTAAGATTAAACTGTGCTGAAAATAAACACAACAAAAGCGTGAGATGATTGAGGAGAACAGTGACCCACTCCAGGAGAAAATACACTTTGTTTCAGCTGGTGATGAATCCGCATGACCCAGACAGAGTGTTCTAACATTGACTATCGCTGGATTCTGCACTATTTTGACATATAATATAAATGTCTGTGATAAGGGATAAAAGGCACATTGGCCCATCTGTGCTAGTTTTAAACCTGTTTGTCCAACTTTACTTGGGGATGTTCTAGCCTCTTTTTTTTTTAAAGTGAATTTTTAACATAGTTTGGACCTACTTCTGCTTTCTGTAGTATCTCTATTAGAAAATGTTTTAAGTGCAACCCTCTGTTAGCCAGATTGAAACACAGTTCATGAAGGTGTCATCATGGTCTCTTTGAAGTTGAAGGGAGACGCATCTGCCTTGAATGAGAGCAGGATCAAATCACCTAAGCAAATGGTTGACTATTCAGATATAGTCCCAAGGAAGCTAAGTATGGTTTGAGACCTTCTGTAAAGGAGACAAAGCTCTGGCTTCACTTTTAGTGATGAAGTATTTTCCCTTCATAACAGCTAGAGTGTGAATCTCCTGCCATCATTCTCATGCCCCCAGATTTACTCTTAGTCTTATGGATCTTTCTTCTCTAACAAATCCATAGAGAACAGTGAGATTTGCAAGCCCAGTTAGGGCTGTCTAGTTCTTGCAGTGTGCTCCTAGTAACTTCTGATCACCTGCTCCTTGCTACACTTTCGTACTATTGTCTCTTTATGAGTTTCTATGCCTTGCTTCAAAGGGTTTTGTAACACAGCCTAAGGAATCATATATGTTTGGCATGTAGTGTGCTATCACTTATCGATCGTTTAATGTCTTTTATATGCACATCTTTTACACAGGGAAAATTTTGTTTCAAAACTGCTACTTGAAAATTAATTGAAGAAGGTGTGGGAAGGCTGGTGTATGATTATGGATATTTGTCCAAAAACATACACATGCGAGTTAAATAAGTTCCATGATTTTTTTTCCAGATCTTTTCAAAAGAGAATTAAATCTGCTTTTGCATCATTGGTTTGCAATATTTTCATGATATACAGCACTCCTTTTTATGTTGGCAGGCATATATTTACTTTTTGTTATGGATGGATGGGAAATCTTGAAAAGATGAGCCACCTACTGACAGTGCAGAGAGCCTGAAATAATGGGTTCGAGTTCCCATTTCAGCATCATACTGATTCCTACTGCGGCGCCCACCTCAGTACAGCATTTCTTCAGGTCCCTCCCAACCCTGCATTTCTACGGATCTGGGATTTCAGAAATTACTACAGTCACAGTATGTTGCTGGGTTACAGGAACCCCCTCCTTGGGTGTGTTAAAGGCACTACTCTGCAGCCATTTAGCCTTAGCCACGGTATTCAATTGTTTTTAAGATGATCACAAGCAGCATATTTATTACTGTGGGTTATATCATCTGCCGTCTTCTGTTTTGCCAGATTTTTGTTCTTAATCATGTCGGTCTTTCTGTGTGTCATATCTGTGCGATCAAATGCATGTCATTTACACTCCTCCTATCTGAATTGAGAACATACATTTCAGGCTTGTATGTATCCAAGCAAAGTGAGCAAAGGAGAAACCAAATGTTAGTAACTGCTGCTTTCTGTGTCTCATACGGAAGATTTATCTTGATATACAGTTTTCTGCTGCTTTAAACAGGGAAGTGACATTTTAAAAAAAACCACTTTGGGGGATGTTATTGAAAGAACTTAAATGCATGTTATGATTAACTTGCCAAAGCTACTAGGAGTAAACACATCCTTAATGTAGACTAGAACATCTTCACATAAAACTCTTTCCCACATCCCCCTCCCTCCCCTTCACCTCCCAAGTTTCATCCTAGCCTAAGGCAGTAAAATCCGTAGGGTGGGGGTTTCCTTAAACACATTGTATATGAGAGTATGTGACTTATCATCTCTGTGCCTCATTTACAGTGAGACTTAGCAGCTGCTTCGCAACCATGTGATACATTGAGCTTTGTATAATAGTTCACTTGAAGGTCTTTGCACAGTTCAGGCATGCCAGCTGAGTACCTTCAAGCAGTGCAGGGACTTGTAATTAAAGTGGCCCGAGGCTGCTCGCCTTTCTGAGGGGCTTTGTCTTCCCCGCGGATCCCCGTGGCATCCTGTTTCCAGAGGCTCGCCATCCAAGCGCTCCAGCGCAGGCTCGGCGGGCGGTGGGGGGATCCGAGGTATGTCAGGAACTGAAAACAGGTATGAGAGTTCAAGCCTAGACAAAGGTCTTGTTAGTCATTTGAACACAAAGCATGCAGCACCTTGCCTCTCTGCTGGATCCTGCAGCAGGTAAAGAAAGAACCGCCCCGTGCTTTACCTCAGAGGAGTTATGCCCAAGTCCCTTTCCAAAATAAACAATCCACTGTGTTTATCTGTAATGACTTTTGTCACTTTAAGCAAGTTGGCTGATGCAGACATTCTTGGGAGGATGTCAAAGGAAGAAACATACTGTTTTCTAAGTTGGCCTTTTAAATGACTGCATCACTTCTGCAACACTCTGAGTGCTTTATACCCTGCCTGCCAGTTCCCATCCATTTTTCCCTGAGCATTTTTGGAAGCACAGATTGAGTGATTTGGAAGGGATAGGCCTGAACTTCCTATTTCTGCCTTTCCATTTCTGTCATGCCCTAAGACAGAGGAAAAAAAAAAATAAAGAAAAAGAACGAACCTGAGATTTTTATACGGAAGAGTACACTTTTGGCCACTCAAATTTGCAAAGGCATGTTGAAACCCAGAGGATTTTAAACAGCAAATCAACAAGGCATTGCTAAAACAGCTGCTATAGGAAATAGATAATTTGGTTTTTACCTCTTAAAAGGGTTACTTTTCATGGTTGGGATAGGAGGAAATGTTCCTTACAAGTATAAGCTGGCACACTGTTTTCATCTGTTATTCTCCTGCACTGGCTCTGTAGTAAGTATAAATCGATGTATAAGAAATGACAGGTCTGACTGTAAGGAAGCATGTTTACCTGCTCTTGTACCTCTCCCTCATGGCTCACTGAGGAAGAAATATGTCTAGTGCCCACACTCACTGCTACATGAGAAAACGGGATTTTTCTGCAAAGGTGCAGAGAATCACCATCGTGTTGGGCTGGTACTCACGAGGCACAACAGCCCTCCCTTCCCACCACCTCCTACACCCACTGCCTGCTGCTCCTGGCTGTGCCGACCCATCACCTTCGGAGGGGTGGGAGTGTGGTGAGTGCTCACCAAAGTGACTGAAGGTGGTACAGTCGTGACCCCCTTTTTAAATAAATCTGAAAAGATGTCATTTTTTATGAATGAAGAAACAGGTCCCCTGTCAGTGCTGCCAGGAGGCACATGGCTCTCCTTCTTCTGCCTCCCTGGAAGATCAGGACTGAGGACACCACATGCTCATATCCACCACAGCATATAGCCCTTGTGGCTATGTTTATCCCTCTAAAAAAAAGAGGGCCATGGACCACTCTCTGGCCCCAAGCCTGCTCAGGCTCAGCTGTCCTCAGAGTAGGAGGCTCTGGTGGGCTATAGCTCTACCAGTAAATGAAATGGTTGGATTAAAGAAAAGTGGATTTGTCGCACTGCTGCATCGCGAGGCTGGTCCTTGGCTCTGAGCAGTGCCCACCAGCACTGTCAGACAATTGCCAGAGATGGTCCAGAGGTCATCATGGCCCCGAGACCGTTCCCAGTAGGCCAGCTGGGCACAGCCCCTTTCTTCTGGTGGGAGTGAGATGGGGGTGCTCTTCCTTGCCAGTTGGCCTCAGAGCCAGAGACCAGTCCCAGGCACACTTAATTACCAGTATGCGTAGCTGGAGTTTGCACCCCTGCAACTCAGAGAGCAACCTTGGGTTTCCTCTGGGCCGTGGGGTGTCCCTGTGACCCTAAGACATAATTATCATGTCACTCTTGGTTAATCAGTTCAAAGTATCTGAAATAGTTGAGGGCTATGTCGCAAGCAAGACGCAGTGTTTTTATAGCACAGATTGAATGGATGTGCTGCACACCCAGAGGTGTGCCACGAGGGCACAGGGAGCGCTTCAGAGTGCAGTGTCTGCTTGGGATAGCGTTGGAGGCATGGGGAAAGTGGAGGGAGCCAAATGTGGTCCCATCTTAGCCACACTGCTCTTTGGAAGTGGTCCCTGTGGGGGCCTATCCCCTTACTTCCTTCAAGACATGCATTATCATCTGCTGCTGCCTTTGCTGCACCAGCTGGCTGCTCTCGTTGCCTCTCCTGACGTTGCCTCTGCCACCGCTGCCCTGGCTCTGCCACAGCCTCCAGCGAGCCAGGCAGCAGCAGACACACCGACACACTGCAGGCACACAGGGCTGCCTTCAGTTTTCCTTGAGGTTGTGCGAGCTCAGCCCATGAGCTAGGCTTGCTGGGCAATACAAACCTGACATGAGGTTTATGTTGCTGGCATTCTGAGTAACAGCTGGGTTTGCTTCCAGCTCTAAGCTCCTTGCTGCTGTGGGTGAATTGCTTGCTAGAGTAAAGCTGGCTAATTTCGTACTAATTTTGGAGTGTCTACATTGTGTTTTTGTCGTGGCAGTCTAAACAGATGTGAGAAACATTCAGCAAGCTTGCTTGGTCTTTTCTTCTGCCTCTAGAAAGAGCAGACTAGAAACAGCCCAAACCACTGGGACTGTTTAGTTAGATCTGGGGTTTGGATATTGTAATTCACTCGTGCTAATATTGGGGTTTGGATACTGTAATTCACTCATGCTAATATTGTTATTTATATCTACCAATAATACCCAGTAATATTGAACAGACTTTGGCCTGGTAGATCCTTTGTGTATTAAAAAATAGGGAAACCTGATGAAAAGATTTCCCTGTCTGTCCCTCTGCTTTTTTAACAAAAAGTTTTGACTTCAGGCTTTGCATTCTCTTCAGTATTTTGAAATCAGCATCTCCTTTTATCAACCTAAACATTCTGGAGCTTACCTAATTACCTATGACATAAGAATATTGTCACTTGGCCAGTTTTCCTCTTAGAGATAATATTTTATGAAGTTCTACATATACATCGCTGAATTGCTTGATGTTTTTCAGTGCTCTTGGAAATGAGCATTGTATCAAACTCATCACAGAATTAAACTTGCAGGTTCCCAGGCACAGGGCTTATCCAGCAAGCTTGCATCCAGCTCACGTTATTTTTTCACTGAACATGTCTGTGATTGTGCTCTGGCTGGCGTTAGTGACAAAATCCCATTGATTTAAAGGAAGGTAGGATGGGGCCCAAAATGTTAATTCTGTTGACTTTCTTAATGGGCTTCACTTTAACCCTACAGCACTGAAGACTGTTTCATTTCCTATGACCCAACTTTATCTCTTCATCTCAATACTCCAAGTTTACATGACTCCCTTTTTCATCCCATCAACAAAGAATTATGCTGAATTACGGCTTTGTTACTAAAGGGGAATTGTATGTTTGAGGTATATTTTTCATGAGGCATTTTGGCCAAGTGGATGAGGTATTAATATGAGAAAGTATAAACAAATCTTGGTTTTCTAAACTGCGGATAGAGTGATTGGCTTAATTTGTTTCTATACACTGCCATCTTGAAAACTAAACTGAAGCATCCAAATTAAACAGGAGATGTAAATATTAGCCAGATGTTCCCTGGTGTCAGAACTCTTTTTTGTTTCTTTTTTTTCTATTAAATGGGTACACTTTTTTACATCTAACATAATGACCTATGTTTTAGATTTTGGTCCTGGCCTAATGGCTTTTTATCATATGATTATGATATCATCCAATCATGTAAGCGTCATGAGATGCTGTTCAGCTTTGCTGAAGCACATGAGTGTCAAACTGCTTAGTTTAGGCTGAACCATTTGTCTGACTGTCTTAATGTGGGGAGTGAATGTGCTGTTAATTTAGGAAATGCCAGCTGAGGCTGAGGGTTTAGCGAGCCAAGCAAAACAGAGCACTGACCACAGATTGAAACATTACGGAGTTCCTTAATGGTTCTGTCAAAAAGAAATATAACACTTTTTTCCCCCCTACAGAAGTTGCAATAGTCTTCTGGTGCAAGTAGCAACCAGTAGGGTTTTAGCATTGATAAACATGGATGGAAAAGACAGGCACTTGACTTAGCTTTTGGTTAATGCTTTTTCCTGAAGACATTTGTTTGAGTTTGATGATAGTGAAGCTTTTGGTTCTATTCCTCACATTTAATATTACTGGGCAAATGACTGCAGCTATCAGTAAGTCAGGATTTAGCAGATACAGACGGAACATTTTCAATATAATTAAAATTGTAACACTGACTTTATGGGTTTAATGCAAATGAGTAAAGAAAAATGACATCTCTTCATTTTTTTTTTCTGTTACCTCAATAGCCCTGCTCAGAAATACAGTCTTTTTAAATTTTCCGCAGTGTAGGTCTGGATTTGTGAGAAACTGAGAACACTTGAAGAGCCTTGAATCTCCTGCCAAGCACTGACAATTAAACCTCACTGAATTTGGCCCTAGAGTTTGAACAGTTATGGGTTCTGCTGAGAGGGTTTGCTGCAACAATCCTTACTGTAAGACCCTTTTGTTCGTGAGCTGCACATCTGCTAGGGCCTTTGTCCTCCCCTCTCTTTTGTTTTAGTGTTGGTTTTTGTTTACTGATCTCTTCAAAATATTGCTGAGCTTGGTTGGGGCAAGAAAATTTTTTATGATGTCTGCTTAGCACCCTAAGGACTTTGGTGGGTGAAAGAGAGAAAGCTTAATAACTAAAATGATTATTATTATTCTTTATCTATCCAAAGCTTTGTTAGAGGAAAGAGGCCTGCCTGTGAACTCTCCTCTGCAGAAATTCTCATCACTTAGGCCATTTAAAAATAGACTGGACAAAGCACTAGGGAACACGCTGCAAGAGGGCAAGTCTGCACTCTTAGCGAGAGGGACTAGATGACTTTCCCATATCAATGTGTTTTATTATAGCAAGGTAATATGCTACCAGTGTGTCCTCTAAGGCAACAAAACAGAATAAATTAATCTCAAATGCACATCTGCCCTGAGATTTCCACCACAGTCAAGCAAATACACTGAAAATTTCATCTCGAAGTGACCAACCAAGAATATTGCTACTAGAAAATTGCAAGATATCCTTCACAGTAAGGAACACCAGTGTTTGAAAGCAAGGCTTTGAAGGTCCTTCCGCCTTATGGCAAAGTGCTTTCCAAATCATCCTTGTGAAAAAAATATAAATGGTCTCTTTTCCTCCTCTCTGACAAAAGGTGTGAATTGCCTCCAGTGACATTGTCTCCCTCTGTCTTGCTGCTATGTGAAGTATCCAGCCCTGTAAGACAAAGGAGATGGAGGCCACTTCCACTCCCAGAAGGCTCTCATCACATTGCAGTATCAGGCTTCATTTTGGTTTATTACTTATTGTCTGGAAAATGTGAAAGAGATCAGGCTGTATTTCTCGTTGAGGAAAGGATGTTGAAACAAGTGCACCAGAATGAATGGATCAAAATCTAGAGAAGCCTTTCATTTCAGTTGCTGAAGCCACTTTATATTCTCTAAAGCATGTTTTATAGCAGTTAAAATAAGCAGAGTGAGCCTTTAAAATCTTCATGTTTGCTTGGCCTTATACATTAGGTAAAAGGCCATCAGTGGGTTTGCATTTTGAGAGGCCCCTTGTACAGCTGACTGAAAATACAGGACTTCACTTCATACCGACGAATTAACCATTCTGAACAATCCCAAACATGCAAAACACTGTAGCTGAATTAGTGAGATGTGCAGGTGCTAGAGATGAGTAACTGGTCAGACTTCTCACCACCTCCCTCTCTCCTTTCTCATAATCTCTATTTCATGTCTAAAACAATGTTTCAAGATCTTAATGGCTGGGCCTACCTCTTTATACGCCCAGCAAGATTTGCACTCCTTTACTGGGGACTATTAAGTAGTAGCTCCCAGATCCTCAGTAGCCTTAAGGAAAAGCACCATCACTCATTGGCTGAGCAGAAGTGTGTTTAATTCATATTTAATCTTTGTTTATGGTATCTACAGAATGTTTTCTGGGATACCATGTTGCGCCTTCTAGACCTGGAGTCCCCAACAACCCAAAATATTGCCTCCAGTCAAAATGTGTTTTGTCCTGGTCTTGTTAAAAAATTACACTGGGAAGGAAATACTTTATTTCACCTTGCGTATAGAGACAGAATACTTGTTTTCCATTTCATGTTTTGAAATGTCTATGCAATATAATTCTTTTTGTTAAATATTTTATGGTTCTTTAGTCATTCAGAAATACTTCAAGAATCTCCTTGTGATTAAAGTGTGATGAGACGGTCTCTTTAACAGACTCTCTGTTCTGTCATTATTTCTACAATGGTAATTTTTAAAATGATAGCACTTCTATTATCCCAGGTTCGCAATCACAGCAACTGTATATCAGCGTTTCACTTAAGTGTTATTAGTCAAGAATTGCTGCTATCACCAAAACCCTGTGATAACAAACGCTCTGTTACAGTATCACTCACTACTTCCACATTAAAGCATTTACAAGTCAAAGATAAATCACTGAGTGGAAAAAAAACACCAAACCCCCCCCCAACACAACAAAAAAAGCAAACAAAAAACCAAACACACAAGGAATGAAGGTCCTGCGAGAAAAATTATATAGATATGAGACGGACATAGCTTTGTGACTGACCCTCGTAACAATGACATAACACTGGTGCATATCACCTTGCGTGGCTTCACAACTGCCCAGAGTGGAAGATGTAAAGCAGTCTCACTTACCTATCTCCCAAGAGTGCACTGAAGCTGAGCTGAGTAATGTCTGGACTGTTTTCTGAACCTATCCAAGATAGGAGTTGAAACTCATCCAAGTCCAAAAGGCTGTAACCACTTCAGTCAAGGTTTTTCTGTTCCCCTGGCAGCACTTTTCCCATGCACTCAGGCCAGTTCTGGGGATGAATGCTGCACAGGAGCCAAAGGCCACGGGGAGGACTGCAAGCTCTTCACTCACCTACATCTTCTAGTTTCAACATGCTGGACAAATGATACGAATTGTCTACAGGCTTTACTCTAGCCATAAGCTGCATTGCTGCCCAATGCCGCAGCCATAGCTTGGAGACTGGATTTCAGAGGTTTCTAAGTATTTTGGGGGCAATACCCTGGAATGGCCTTCCAAACAGGTGCTGCATAATAGTACAACATTACTTAGAGAAGAGTTTTTCATGTTTAGAGAAAAGACAATTCAGGATTTAAAAGTGAAAGCTTGTAAGTAGGTGATTTATTGGTATTCCCAAGGGGATGTGTGATTTCTGTTTGTTGATCGTTTGTTTTATACCATATTTATACTGGCCAGGAAGGAATTCCTACTTCCTTTTCTCCCTTGATGTATACCTTGGCCTCTAGGTTGTTTATTTGTTTGCATTCCTTTGAAGCATTTACAGACTGGCCATGGCTAGAGACAGGTGAATGGGCGCGCTAATAGCAGCTTCCAGGTGCTTGTGTGGCTTGTGGTCCTTACACAGCATTAAACCCATGTGCTGATTTGGCATCGAAATCCATTGCCCTCTTCCCCCAGGTGGCACTGGCAGGGAATTTTCAATGTTTATATTTTGCTTTCCTCTGTAGTGGATCTAACCCCACAAATCACCTGCTGTGACAAGGACTATGGACAATGGCAATGCCTTTAGTTGACCTCATTCTCTTGTCACATTAATCATCATGACTTTTAGTCCCTTTCTGTTGGTCTTATGTTTCCTATAGAATTATAAGAACTATTCAGAGTGGATCAAAATATAGAAAGGCCTTTTGTTTTGCTGCATTTTCTGAAACCACTTTATGTTTTATGACCATGAAATCTGTACAAGAAATCCCTATCATTTGACAACTTCTCTCTCTTAGAATCTGCATCATGGTACCCCCAAAGAAAGTATAAACCTCTTGCATTTTTAATAAAGGAGAATTAATTGTGTTTGAAAAAAAAAATTCTCTAAGAATCTAGACTAGTCAAATAAGGCAGAATTAATGTATTTGTTATTACTACTACTTTGGCTGTCTTACAAAAATATAACAAACACCGCTGACTTTAACAAAGCCAACAGGAGTTCAGTATCAGATACAGAAAATGATGAAAAATGGAAAATGTTTTGTTACATTTTGCTATATAAAATATCATTAGAAGCTTGTCCCTGCTGTGTGATATTGATCATGATCTCCTAATATCCTTTACCTGGAACTGCAATAAACTCTGTCCATCTTCATGATCAGAGGCTGCAAATACCTCTTTAGAAAAGGTGGGAGGAGTATATATACTATCATCATCTCGCAGAAAGGGATACATAGACTCAGAAAGTTTACATTTACATTTGCCAAGTTCATAAAGACTCCTGTAGCAAGGCCACAAAAAGATCCTCAGAGCTCTCAGATGCCATTTGCCTGCTACAGACACAAAACTACACTTCCTATGACTTAAGCCAATAATTACATCAAGGATGTGTTTATCAGCAAGAGTTAGTCAAGGCTTTTGTGAGTTTATGTCTGTGTAGCTACTAACATTTAGAGAATTTCTGTGGTCAGTTGCCATTAGGATTTCACTGAAAAACACAACAAAGACTTTAAAAAGCATGTACATAGGCACATGTATGCACATTAAAGTAAAACAAAAAAATCCTGTTGCAAGAGAGAAGTGGGGAGTTTTAATTTATGATAACTGAAGGAATTTGAGATTACTACTGACAGGATTTCCTTCTTTAATAAGATCACAGTAGTATAAATAGAGGTGACATATTGCTTCACTGAGAACTATAAAGTCCAGGTCTGTCTTATGCAGTCATTTGCAGCAGTTGTTGCAGATGGGAAAATGTAGGAGTAAAGCGAGGAGCTGCAGACAAGTCTTAATGTCTGCACAAGGTTCCAGACCTTAAGGTTTAGGAAGTCTATTTTTAAACTTTGTTTCTTTGAAAAACCGAGACCTGAGACTAATGCTTGTCATTATGGTACAATGATCTATCTTCTTGCCAGAGTATTTGGGGATTATGTTTCACAGAGAAGTAGAGTTATCTGCCAGAGATTATTCTTCATGTTTGTGATCTGTTTTCTCTCTCTTCCTAGTAAAGCCTACAGCCTTCCATATTTCCTAAGGCATTAAAACCAACTGCGCAAATGTCTTCTTCCCCAGATTTTCACAAACATGCCTCTGTCCAAGCTGACTGTTCCCGACAGCTTCCTTGGAGAGCTCGGTGTGGCAGGAGCCAGTGCCCTTCTGCTGTTGCTGCTCAAGCTTCCCCTTGCTGGGCAGCTGCTTAAGACAGGCCAAATGGTCTTGGGATCAGCAAAACTCACTGAAAGATTGAACTAATACAACTAACTTCAAGAGAAAACTATAGGAAAAAAGGAAAAATGCTTCCTGTTCAAGGATACTTAACTAGGTACCACTTCCCCAACAGCAACACCGCCAAAGGCCTCTGAGCAAAGCAAATGGATCTTCTCTGCTCTGGTTTCATGATCAGCTTCCAGTTTCACTCAGGGCTGGGTGGGGAGGAGTGATAGTGCATTTGCATGCATTATAGTTATATATGCAATTGTATGCTATGCTATCAGAAGCATGTGTACCTTCTGGGATAGGTGACAGCCCTTCAAACCTTCTGGAGCAGAGAGCTAAAGAAGCTCTGTGAATGACAAAAGACCTGTGTCCATAGCATGTGATCTACATATTGGGTGTATGTTATGGCAAAGCGCATGATCTGCCTATTGGCTTTGAAGATATTTGGAAAATTTCTCACATATGGGGGCTTAGGCTGATAGATTGCACCATAATGTGGTAATTTACAGATACCTGGGCACTGAACAATTTTAGTTGTGATACTCAGGTGCATACTAGCCCTGAGGTCTCAAATCCTTTCCATGAGGCAATGTATCCCTCAGCCCCAAAGAGCCCTCCACTGTGAATCAAATGCCTCACAGTGATGAAGACCAGTTTTCTGTGGGTTTATTTATAAAAAAGAATTATTGTATCCCATGATTTATCTACCTGTTATAGAGGCTGACTGAGAAGGATAGTTCATGTATAAGACAAGGAGATCCACCAGTCAATGCTTGTCATTTTGTTACAGCAGAGATGTAGAGAAATGTGCTTTGTAGCTGTGACTATAAACCACTTGAGAGGAGGATCTGGAACAGCCAGAAGTTAATGTAACAAAATATAAATGAGAGAAGCAGATTGGTAAAAAGTACAACTGTTATGTCCTTTCCATCTTGTTAGCGTTATGGTATGGTACCAAATACAAGTTTCTCCGTTCTTATTCTATCTCTTGCTTGACATGCAAAGGCTTGCAGCAGTGAAAGGCAAGCTAGGGAGAAAGAAGCTATATATAATAAGGAGAAGACTTGTGTATGATAGAAGCGTTGTAGGTTTGATCTACCCTTTATCTTCTGGGAAATAAAATGAACAGAAGGATGCATTCTAAATTTGAAACAGGGGTCAGACTCCTTCTAATTTACAAGAACTGTTCCAGATTAAATCGTCTGTTTGGGCTGAGAGATTACTTTGGATGGAAAGAACCAGATAAGCACTCTTGCTGTTTCTTTAAACACTCTTACTGCATTGGTTTCAAAACTCAGAAAGAAAACTGAAAATCTGTGTAAAATATCCCTCAAAATACCTTAACAAGCTAAGTGAAGTGCATCTAGCAGTGATATAAAGTAATCACACATAACAACTGAAAAAAATGCAGGGAAAAGAGAGCATTAGTTTTCCTTGTTTTTTCAAGACCTTGTTTTAACAATGTGCTCAATGGTCTGCCTACATTTAAGTACGTGATTTAAGTGAATTGGGTCTAAATGAAATAGCTGGCAACAAACAGCAAACTGTTTTTTTTCAGAAATACATCAGCAGTTGTTTAAAATGGTTATTGTTAGTCATGGCAAGGTAGCTCACTGTACTTCTCAGTCTCTTCAATTTATTCTTCATTGTGATTTCATTCTGAAAAAGTCATTGGGGTCCTCTACCTGCTTTCCCAAAAACCAGTTCACATAGATCTGCATCCTCCAAGTTTTGCTCTTGTTCAAATGAAGGCTGAAAACTCAAAACAACTGCAATTTCACACAGAGTTAGTACAAAACTTTATGGGACTGGGACTAAACCTGCACTTCTGCAGTCAATTGTGGCCACATTAGGGCCATTATCAGCTCAAGCCGTTACTGAAAACACTGAAATAAAGTTTCACACTACTTGTCCTGCTGATGTGTTTACCAGGCCATATTATCTCCTCTGCATGAATCCAGATATTGGGGGTGCTGTTATCTGGTCATAAAGAAAGAAAACCAAGAGAAAAAGAACTACCTCTTTCCCCTCTACGCCACCCTCCCCCTAGCTGTCCCCTTCTGATCTTTAGTGAGCTTCTTTTAGATGGGGGGGAAGCCAAATTTAGTTCTCGGTTACACTGATGTGTATCTGAAAAAATCCACTGCCATCATGGGAGATATTCTCGTTTTACACTGTTATAGGAGATAGCAAGTTTTGGCAACGACCTTTATATAGCCATGTCCCGTAGTGTAAACAGCTTGCTTTTATGCAAACAAATTGCAAAATTGTGTATAGAGTAAGAGAATCCCTGCTTTTAAGCTGTCTTGCTCAGGGAAAGGAATTAAGTCATCCTACTTGGATATGTGTAATCCTCTTGAATTCTTTAAATTTATAACTCTATTGCTGTGTAAACTTGAGTTTCCTTATAGAGATGTTGTTCTCTCTAATTGTTTGCTTCTTGAGGATATAATTTTAAAAGATCATACCGTATCTAGTCATCTGAACCATCTGATGCAATTCAAGGAAAAAAAAAAAAGACCACTAAATATAGTTAACACAGCTTGGTTCTGTCTTCTTGTAACTAACTCCCCTACAGGCAATGGAAAAGGAGCCCAGAAAACAATTTGTTTATTATAAGCAGGTCAGTCCTCCGGGGGATTCATGGAATCACGCAGTGGGAGAGGACAATCACGGCACTGAAATGGTGGGTAATTTTATTTGTTCCACTTGATGGTCACAGTGGCATCATGCTGGCCAATTACTCTTGAGTCAGCAGGTTTCAGAGGTTAAGACCCCCTTGTGGGTTTCAGCACTGCAGGCAAAGTATTCAGGCCAGATTGAAACCGTTTCAACAGCAGAGACGCCAGCCGCCTTCTCCCTTGGAGATCTCCTTTTTCAACTGTGTACGAGACATACATGTGATAAAATAGGCATGTCTCTAACATCGAGACAGCTTAATTATTGAGAGTGGAAAAAATGCCAGCTTCAGATAAAGAAAGGAAGAAAATCAGCCAGAGAGACAGGCTACGCCAAGGAGGCATGAAGCGAACAAATATTGCGAACTTCGACTGCAGGTTCCAAAGGAAAGATCATGTCTGGGAATAATCCTCATGCCAATAGCCTACTTTTAACCTTTAACAATTTCATCACATTTTTCTCCAGTGGAAATGTTTTAAGCTACTTCTTCAGTGATCTGTAATTCTAAGGGGAAAACCAGCAGCAAAGCATTTGCTTTACCACTAAAGCCTGCCACAAGTGATTGGGCAGAGGCGGATATGAAATCCAAGCTAGCAGAAATAACGGGTGTGAGTGTGTGTGTAAGGGAATTGGGCAGGAGGGTTGTCCAGGACGGGCTGAAATTGTTCCATTAGGCTTTGCCGTAGATGAAATTCATGAATTGACTCACATTTCATTTGGAGAGGGGTACGGGAAGCAAGGAAGTGGCATTTTATCCTCTTAATTATAATAGTAGTGTTATGATCTTGGAAACAGGGGAGGCTATTCTCAGGCTTAAGCTCCGTTGTGTATGTGACATTTCAGGCTTAAAACATCTCAAGTGTATATTTCCTGTCAGAAATATTATGCTGTGAGAGCTATTCAGTTTCTGAAGGATTCACTGGAGACTTAAGATCTATGCTTTAATGTTTTTTTGGCTAGTATCATGCCAGTTTGCAGTTTCTGGAAAACATCTCAAGAATCTCAGAACCAAGAAATAGATGTATTATTATGATTAACTGTGGTGCTAATTCATCCAGAGCCTGTTCTTGAGAGACAGAAATGATCAGTGGGACTCTAAACTCTGATGTCTTGCTCTGCAGAACTGGATCCAATGACCTCTTAAGTTTAATATAAATGTCAGTCTATTTGAATTTGCAAAACACATTGGGATGAATTGGAATGAAAGAAAATGTATGTATCAGGGTTTTTTTAATAATTTTATTATTAGGAGTCATTTTTCTTTCTTTGAATATGACAAATCCTGCAACTGACTTTTTCAGATCAAAAAGCATTTTGATCTGAAAAATACTGGAGCATTGCTTTTTTGGAATTGATATCCCAGGGAAAGGAGGAATCCAAGGGGGGAAATTTTCCTCACCCTCCTTATTCCTCTAGCACTACTTTATATGACATGAACACTGGAAAAGTCTCACACAGGGAAGTCCTCACTATGGTCAGCATCGATGACATTATGGCTGTATCTAGCCCTGTGTCTGGGCATCAAAAGTGGAGCAAAGCCCAACTCACAGCCTATTTTAAATCAGGTACATTTTACATCACACTGATTTGAGCACCAGCAGAAAGTTAAACACATACTTGCTTAACCAGCTTTGCTAAGCTGTGGCCACTGTGAATGTGCACTCATTGTTACAGATGTCTAATGAATAAAGGGCATGCAAGACTTCATTTAAAAAAAAAAAAAAAATTAAGAGCTTAGTAATGATCTTTTTAAGAGTCTGGAAATCTTTTTATTTGGAAGTTTAGAATATGAAACAGAGCTTAGGAGAAAGATGAGAACCAGTCTTTGTCAGTTAGGTTTAACTGCTTGGACTAAAAATTTAGTTCCCCTGCACAAACAGTTGACAATTAACCCCTGTATGACATATGCAGAGGCAGTAAGTATATATTCCCCAGAGGTAGCCCTACACTGAGCTGCATCTAAAACAGCCTATTTGCCAATTTTGGAGTTCATACCAGGAAAGATGGTAGACAAAGAACAAACTGGGCTGCAGAAAGAGCTCCAGGAGGAAGGAAAGCTATGAGGAAACATATAGTTTCTCTTCCCACTGCCATCAATAAAATACCAAGTAGAAATATGTACTTTTCATTCTGCAGACTAGTGGAATAAGTGATAGTGATAAGAACAATGTAATTTCATTGATTTAACTGAATATGTTGTTTAATTAAATATGTATGGTTGACATCTCATGTTTGAGAGCTGATCGACAATGACAATACAGAGCTTGCTGTGCTTCGGATACCCTGGGAAAAATAAGGTATAATTATTGTAAATACTCAAATTCATTTTGATGGCCAATAGTTCCCACTTTGGTTGATGAAGCTCTCTTTATGAGGGAAAAGACCTGATGCAACAAATGACATATGCGGCAAATTTGTAAATCAATAAATGAAGGAACTGGGATTTCTTGCTGCTTGGAAACATACATGCTGTTCTACTGCAACAGGTTTAAATAGATTGTACCAAATTAAAAGAGAAAATGAATGGTGAATTTGCCTAATTTATCCAAATCAGAATACGAAACTTCCTTCACCTCTTTGAAAGGTTTTTGCTGTAAATAAATCATAATCCTAAATAAATAAGACATGGGAATATATTTTTAATGATAGGAGTCTATATTTCAACATCCAACTTGCTGTCTATTCCCAGTGCTTATTCAGTAGTTTTACTTAATATTATGATTTTTCCAGGATCTGGAGGATCTGGTGTTAAGAAACATGGCAATGATCAATAGAAAGGAGAAAATACAATAGTTTGTGGGATTTCCAATCTTCTCATAGATACTTCTCATGAAAGATTCTCTAAGATTTTATCATTTGCTTCACCAAAATAAAATAGCATCTGTTGTAATTAAATACACCAAGAACACTTTTCAGGGAACCATGAAAGTATGTTTCAGAAATGTCTGTCCAAAAGTTGTTCCTTTTTTTTGAATGATATACTGTACAAATTATTAGGGCAAAATCTGTCATGCAGAAAAGATATTTCAGCCCTTAGGTGTACTCATGAATATGCAGAAACAACCTCAGATGTGGAGAGTCTCAGCAATTTGTTGTAAACATGTGTCCTTGCGTATGGATCTTCATGTATGTACAGGTATAGATTGATAAAGATCTACTGAACTTAATGCTTCAAGGGAAAACAATTCAGGACATCAAGAAACTTCAATAAATTTCAATGGGAAGACTTTTATTTCTGAGATTTCTTGAAGCCAGGTTGATAATACATGGAATTAGTCCGTCTCCTAGACATTTAAGACAAATCTGCACCTAGTTCCGTCAGTAAATGTTATTAGGGACTTCACTATGATGACAATAAAAAGAAAAAGAAATTGTGCCTTGCGAATGAAAACCTCTGTGAATAGCTGCCAAAGGAGAAAAAACATGATTAATCATTGCTGAAATGCCTCTTCATGTGAGGGGAAAGCACATGATTTCACATCCCGGTCACACTGGTGCCACACACATCCATCAATGCTGTTGTACCTCAACACAGTGAAAACAAGACCAGAATTTAGGAGGGTTCAGTAACTGGAATTAAGACCATAAATGAATTTGCAGTTCCATGGCTAAAATGATAAATACACTTCATCAATCCAAAATAATTTCATTTTTCTCTAGGGCTTTTTGCTCACATGGAAATATAAAAAAACTTACTTTCCTTTTTTTTTCCCCTTTTTTCTTTTTTCTCTTTTTTTTTTTCTTTTTTTTTTTAAAACCATAGAATCGCAGAATTCTTGTGGTTGGAAGGCATATCTGGAGATTGTCTCATTCAACCCCCTTGCTCAAGCATGGTCAGCTAGAGTAGGTTGCCCGGGACTGTATCCAGTTGGGTTTTGAATATCTCCAAGAATGGAGACTCCACAGCCTCTCTGAGCAACCTGTTCCAGTGCCAGTGTTTGACCACTCTCACAGGTTTATGTTTAATATATATGTATAACATAATCTGTTTAATGCATTTAAAGTATATCTTTGGATCTGCCTTCAATAACAGGTATAAGACAACATTCATAGGACTTTAGAAAAAAGTCATCCTCTTGTACTGATTCATGCACTGCTGCGAGCGTACACGTCTGGTTAGCTCTGGGAACTTCCTGGTTTAGGCATCACCCCACTTGGTAGGATTTGAACCGGTTTTCCACCTTCAAGTGGTCTAACCACCAGTCTGCAAGGTATCCAGATGTAAAAAGGAAAGAGAGGAGGATGGACTATGACTCACAGCACAGCAGTCCAGGCGCAGTCCGGAGACGTGGATTTAAGCCTGTATTCCTCCGGATAGGGGTTTAAACCTGAATTTATAGCACGACCTCCTTGATGGCATTTTCCAAACTTGCTACTCAAGTCAGCATGTGCAAGGCCACATTTTAAATAGAGCAGCATCTAAGCGTGCTTTTTTCCTGAAAGCTTTTGAAACCCCGTCCCTTTTTAAAATAGGTGTACAGGGGTGGAAAGCTTTTGCCATTGAGCCACTGGCTGCCATTCTGTTCAGCTCTGCTGTCCTGTGAGTTTTCCACGTAACCTTTGCAGTGCAACAGCTACCTGTGGAACGGAGAGGCACAAGGACACACACAGATATCCTGCAGTCTTTTCCTTTCTCTGACTCACATGTGACATGTTGCAAACTGCACTGTTTCCACACTGCCTTTGAAGAGCACTTTCTTGATAGAAACTTTTTTGACCTTTGGCCTACGGAAAGGATATATAATGCTAACAAAATTCGGGATATAATATCTCCGATGAGACCCTGGAGCAAATTCACACATTACAGCACTGATTGTCCCCTACTCTAGGATAGGAGACCTACTGAAATGTACCTTGCCTGTATGCCTGAGCTTCCTTACTGTCCTGGTTTTGGCTGGGATAGCGTTAATTTTCTTTCTAGTAGCTGGTATAGTGCTCTGTTTTGGATTTAGGATGAGAATAATGTTGATAACACACTGCTGAGCAGTGCTTGCACAGAGTCAAGGCCTTTTCTGCTTCTCACACCACCCCACCAGCAAGTAGGCTGGGGGTGCACAAGAAGTTGGGAGGGGACATGACTGGGACCCCAGCTGTCCAAAGGGGTATTCCATACCATATGATGTCATGCTCAGCATATAAACTAGGGGAAAATCTGGCTGGGGGTCTGCTGCTCGGGAACTGTCTGGGCATCTGTCACTGGGTGGTGAGCAATTGCATTGTGCATCACTTGTTTTGTATATTCTTGTATCATTATTATTATTTTCCCTTTCTTTTCTGTCCTATTAAATTGTCTTTATCTCAACCCATGAGATCTGGTGGGGTTTTTTTGATCCTTTCCCCCATCCCACTGGGGAGGAGTGAGCGAGAGGCTGTGTGGTGTTTAGGTCCCTGCTGGGTTAAACCACAACAGTCTTTTTGGTGCCCAATGTGGGGCTTGAAGGGTTGAGATAATGACAGATCTGATCAGAGCATATTAAAACATTATTTATTATAAGCATTCATTATTAAGTTAATAGTTGCTAGTCGCAATGTTGATTTATTTGCTTTCAGAGTTGTTGTGCTTGTTCTCAGACTTGTGTTATGTAACACCTTATTTGCTGTATATGTTCCCTGTTGTGCTGTTTATCACCTCTGGGGGCTGGATTAAGGTTATCGGTTTGCTGTACTGTGTAACATTGGCTTATGATATGATAAAATTGCTGGTCGAGAGACTAATCTGGTATTTGCACTCAGCATTGCCATCATCTCTGTACTTCAGGAACCATATCTTGGAAACTATTAATAAGTACACTCTTTACCTTTTCTCCTCGGAGAGCCAATTTATGGGGAAGACAAGGGGGAACACTTTCCCCCACTCCTTCACCTTCCCCTTCTCCAAGCTAGTTACAATAGCTCTTGAGATTTTTTAATATCCTTGGGATGTTCAAACCAGCATGTTCCTATTGCTATGTCTTCTGAATGTGGTTCAGGTCTTGTTTAAGGTTAAACAACTATTTAAGAATACCACCCAGAGATCTGCCCCAAGGCTGGATAGTTATGAGTGGCAGGGTGTGTGGGATAGTATGGGCAAGTACCTAGGACAGTGGTCACCTCCAGTGTTTTGGAACTTCACCCCTGGACAAGTGCAGAATCCTGAAAAACTAGTAAAGTATTTGGAAAAAGTATGCTGTCACCCTGGCAATTCCAGAGACACACAGATCACTGCAACGTGCTGGGGCCTGGCCCATGCCTATTGAGCCCTGTTCAACACTATTGAGTACCCTCAAGGGGAAGAGAAGGTCTCTGGATCTGATGACAAAGCGACAGGTGACAGGCACTGTGGCTACACCAACCCCCGCAACAGGCACTGCAGCTGAACCCGAGAACCAACCCATGCTGGTATCAGTCATCCTTATACACAAGAAGAAATGCTGGAAGTGAAAGTCGTTTAGTAAGGGAAGAGTTTCTTCCAGTTACTCCCCTTACTAAGGGAAGAAATGGACGATGCAGACTACTCCGAAGAAGGGCCATCACGGGGACAGGAGGAGGAAGAAGCAGAACCCATAAATGAGATGGTAACGACCTGATCCCTGTCTCTGAGTGAGCTGCAAGATATGCAAAAATATTTCAGTTGTCGTCCAGGCGAGCACATTGTCACCTGGCTAATCTGATGCTGGGATAACGGGGCCAGTAGCCTGCAATTAGAGGAGTAGGGAAGACAAGCAGCTGGGAACCCTTTCCAGGGAAGGGGGCATTGACAAAGCGATTGGACAAGAGGCACAAGTCCTCAGCCTCTGGAGGCGACTCCTATCAGGTGAGAAGGAAAGGTATCCCTTCAAGGAAGATGTTATATGTCACCCAGGCAAGTGGACCACCGTGGAGAGAGGTATCCAGTACCTGAGGGAATTAGCCATGCTGGAGGTGATTTATGATGACCTGGACAATGAGCACCTATCCAAAGATCCAGATGAAGTCAAATGCATGTGGAAGTTTGTACAGAGTGCACCAGCGTCATATGCCAGGTCATTGGTAGTAATGACCTGGAAAGACGGAGAGGAACAAACGGTAGCTGAATTGGCCAGCTAACTCTGGCAATATGAAGAAAGTCTCTCTTCCTTCCTGCGGGCCTGCATCTTGGCTGTGGAGAAACTGTCCCAGGAGGTCCAGCAATTAAAAAAGGATATGTCCTACTCCCCACCTATATGGACCAGTATCTCAGCCATTAGGACTAAGCATCCCTCTGCTCAAGGGAGAAGATATACAGGGTACACACCCCGGGGCACGCTGTAGTTTTATCTGTGTGACCATGGAAAGGACAAGAGGAAGTGGGATGGAAAAATCTGTCTCGACCCTAGAGGCACAGGTATGTGCATTGCAAGGAAAAGCAATGACACAAGGGGGTTCTTCCAGGAAGACTGCTGCTCCAGTTTACAGTGAGCAGTTCCCCAGACAGAGTAGAAGGACTGATCTTACTTCTGATCTTAATAAAGGGACTTTTGATTTGCATTTCCAAGAAGTGAGTAACGAATACTATGACTGGGACTAGAGGGGCCCTGCCTCCAGCCAGGTGGAGGAAAGGGACAACCGGGTTTACTGGGCTGTGTGGATTTGATGGCCTGGCACATCAGAGCCACAGGAGCATAAGGCTCTAGTGGACACCAGTGCACAATGTAACCTGTGCCATCAAACTATAGAGGGGCAGAACCCATCTGTATTTCTGGAGTGACAGGGGGATCTCAAGAGTTAACTGTATTGGAGGCCAAAGTGAGCCTAACCGGGAATGAGTGGCAGAAGCACCCCACTGTGACTGGCCCAGAGACTCCGTGCATCCTTGGCATAGACTACCTCAGGAGAGGGTATTTCAAGGACCCAAAAGGGTATCGGTGGGCTTTTGGTATAGCTGCCTTGGAGATGGAGGAAAATTGAACAGCTGTCTACCTTGCCCAGTTTCTCAGAGGACCCTTCTGTTGTGGGGTTGATGAGGGTCGAAGAACAACAGGTGTCAATCGCTACCACAACAGTGCACTGGAGGCAATATCACACCAACTAAAACTCCCTGATTCCCCATCCATAAGCTGATTCGTTGACTGGATGGTATAGCTGCCTTGGAGATGGAGGAAAATTGAACAGCTGTCTACCTTGCCCAGTTTCTCAGAGGACCCTTCTGTTGTGGGGTTGATGAGGGTCGAAGAACAACAGGTGTCAATCGCTACCACAACAGTGCACTGGAGGCAATATCACACCAACTAAAACTCCCTGATTCCCCATCCATAAGCTGATTCGTTGACTGGAGAGCTAAGGAGTGACCATCAAGACTCGCTCACCCTTCAACAGTCCCATATGACCAGTGCGAAAGTCCAATGGAGAGTGGAGACTAACAGTGGACTATCATGGCCTGAACAAAGTCACACCGCCACTGCGT